>NW_010972587.1:11847967-12046739 GCF_000737465.1 Haliaeetus leucocephalus
CGCCCGCCCGCCACGACGGCGACCGCCGCCCGCCCCTCCGAGCCGGCAGGGGGCGCTCGTCGCCGTAGCGGAGCTCCGGGGGGGGAGGGGGTTGCCCACTTCCGGGCCGTCGGGCCTGGCCGTCTCGGCAGTGCTGAGGGCCGTCTCTCAGGGGTTTATTTTTCAGCATTTCTTTCCTCACTAGTGCCTTAAGGTGCCAAAAGCGGTTCCTGGTAAATTTAGCTTCCCTGCAGGTATTTGTTACTGAGCTGTTTGCATGTATTTTGGAGATTCTGAGGGCATTTCGTGGACTTCTGTGGATGAAGGAGTGCCTGAGGTGACAAATCGAGAAATGGGGGAAAGAACAGGTAGCTGAAAGGGCCAAAATGGCGTGGGAATGTAATTTTTTTTTTTATGGAATTGTGAAGAAACAGAGATAAAACAGTTGCAGTGGAGAATTAGGAGAATGCCCTCAAATCTAATTTCAGATAAAATATATGTTCAATGTACCATAAATGCAGCAAGTCAGTAGCTTCACTGGAAAGAAGCATCAGCTTTATATATAAATAGGGTTATATAGGTACCTATTAAAAATAAAGTTTGATATCTGCTAGTGTTTTATAGTCACAAAAAGTGTGCTGGGGGAACTTGGAAGGCAGAAGCCAGAGCTGGTTAGCAGGATGCTGTGTCCTAATTTATTCAGGCATTAGCTAATACCTCTGGAACCACTGTTAAAAGATCTCACAATCTCAAGGAGTGGTTTGACTCTCCTATCTCTTTTCCAGAACCTCTTTTCTCATGGGTGCCACACAGACTGAGCATCACAGACGTGTGAGTCCAAGTGTGGCGAAGGTAAGAACTGTATAAAGAAGGGAAGTGAAAGAAGACTTTCTTCTGAAGAAATTTTGCATATTCCAGTTTTCACTGAGCCTGTGCCTTGGTTCACACCGACAGAAGGAAGCAAGCAGTTCTGTGTTCTGATCCACTCTAAGTTAAATGCTTTGAAACTTAAAAAAATCATTATTTTCTATTGTTTTTACATTAAGCACAGGTAGCCTTCAGTGCATGAGCATTATCTTGTCCATATGAGCTGTCGATGCCAACTTGTAATTTACATACTAATTGCTTGCAATCTTTAGCAATAGAAATGTTAACTGTCCACAATTCAAAGGATTTCCTAATTATAAAAGGAAAGTACTTCATGGCAAAGAGTGTAGCCAATAATTATCTACTGCCAAGTGCCAAAACACATGTGAAATGAATGTTAACTGCTGGGAACAGAAGGAAGCTGATTTCTTGTGTGGCAGTTTGAGGCTTCTAGCATGAAAAAGAAAATCATTGTTCACATATTCTGTTAACTTCAAATGTAACGGTATTTTCTGTGCGGTGATGGCATTCAGGAGAAACGGCATAAGAACTCCGGTGCTGTTAATTCAGAGGTGGTGCACGTTTTATACAGACGGACCATTCTCCACGTGGGTTCTGAGCACTTCTGAGGGCTTGTATCACCCCTTGCAGCTGCTGGGACTTTTCGAGTGTGCACACAGTCAGCCTTCCTGTCTCTGGGCAGAAGCAAAAATGCTGTGGTTTTTAACCAGTCCCACCATCTGATCATAGCCTAATCCTCTCCTGTGTCATCACCTCACAGAGCCACAATGAAGGGGTTAAGCCTTTTTAGCAGGGTAGATGTTTCTGTTTGAGTTTAGCTGAAGGATTTCTCATGCAAGTCATAAATGTGAAACTTCTTTAGATTTGCCCTTTTGCTGTATAAGAGAGTCCAGCTGGTTTTGGTTTTGCTGTGTGCAGCTGCAGATACTTCCAGAGTTTAGGAAAATGTAATAGCTTGGAGGTCTGTGTCTAAAGAAGTTTGTACTGACTTTTAATATGACATCTGCACACTTTCAGTGCCACTACTTGAAGATTTATCACAACACTAGAGATAACTTTTTAGATTAGTCCTTCAACAAGAACATCTTCAGCTTTTATTATTTTTTATGCATTGCTTAGTAAACTTTTAACGGTTTTATTTGCAGATTAATCCCACATATTTTAAATTTTCTTCTTAATTTTTGTCATACATTTTATTTTCATCTTCAACACTATTTCTTGTAATGTCATGTATTGCTTCAGTCTCTTATCTTTTACAACTTCTGAATAGCCAATTTATGGTGACATGTCTTGCTGTACATGCTATGTTGTGTAAATATGGTATTTTATAATGGTTAAGGTATACAGTTCTTAAGGGCATCTGTTCAGGGATGCATGTATAATTTCTTTCCCTACAATGTTTTATTTAGTCCATTTCTGAGACGCCTGTATTATATTTTCTTTACCTTTCTGCACAGCCAATTGCCTCTGGGCTGATTTTCTGAGGGCTTTAATTATCGTGCTGTCTCTAAGACAATTACATAATTAAGTGTTTTTCATTTTCATTTTGAATTTGGTAATTATAACCAAAACACTGAAAAGTGCATCAGCTGCAATATGAAGAAACTCAATCATTAAAAGAAAATGTACCTAGAAGAGAAACATGGTTGAGAAGATTCTACTAATAACCAATAAATGAAATGAAAATTAAAAAGAAGTAGGGAGAATGGAGCTTACTGAACTCCTTCAGTCTGTTGTTTTAAATGATAAACTTTTTATAGCTTTGATGATCACAAAAATGTGATGCTCCAAGGAAAATTTACAAATATAATTGTAGTAGTTAAAAGAAACATTTCCCCAAGTATTGAAGAATAGAGTGCTGAAAGGACAGGTGTTTTATTGTTTCGTAATTTTCCTTGTTTAATATTTTAAAGATAGATTCTTTATTTGCTCTCCCTAGTTCTAGCACTGCCCCAGTCATGTGTTTGTTTATATACATATATACTTCTCATTTTTTATTGAAACAGATGGCATATCTCCTCTTTCAAGGCTCAGGCAAGGGGGGCATAGGAAATATGATAGGATTAAAATTATTTTGACAGAAGAAGACATCTTTCTTATATCCTATTTCCCATACACCTGTTTGTCTTTCAAACAAGCAGTGACAGTAAACACCGAGAAATAGGGAGTGTGTTTCAGTTGTGGTGTTCTGAAAACCCTGCCCTGTTCTTTGAGTGTTCTTTGGTATTCGGTTCCTATGACTACCCGTTTTTGAAAACATAAGTCTAAAAGTTAGCAGCTGAGCTCCACTGAGCTCAACAGTAATACTCCTACCAACTGAAAAGGGAGCAGATTAGGCGTTTGTTCCAGCTGTATTAGAAAACCTCTCCCCTAAATCCACCAAAGTCACCTGAGGCTCAGTGCTTTTAAAAATCAGGTCATTTCTTAAAGCACATAAACATGACTTCAGAAGTCTGATTTTCAGCTCTTCATTGTGAAAACATTAGACAAGCTTAATTTCTGCAGAAAAACTACAAAGTCAGGGTTTCTAGAATTTAAGAAATGTATATGTGCTCCAGGGAAGATTTGGAATGCTATGAGTAAAATGCATTTTTCCGGCCTCTGGAGTCTGTATATATCATAAGTGTACGTATGAAACATTATCCATGCGGCCATGCAGTGCAGGACATGTGAGTGGAATGGTAGTGACATCTCTGGAAGTCCAGATGAAAATATGGCTTGAAGCAGTTAGAGGTCCTGATTCAGTCAGAAGTTTCACATACGGTTATGCTGCCAACATCAGTGGGTGTTTAGGCAAGCATTTATGCTCTTTGATGAATTTCCATTCGGTCCTGCAGGAATGTCTGTTCAAATGTTTTTTTGAGATATTTACATTTCTATCAGAGTAATGGCTGTGAATATTTTGAATTTTAACATCTACTTTAACACTTACTAGGTGAACACAAGAGTTACATAAAATGTACAAGAAGTTTATTTGGGGGCTCAGTCCTAACCTACTACTAGTAAAGCATTTCCCAGAGCATGGGGGGTTCTGTATTTGTGTCGGCATGCTTGTGGATGTAGCGTATGATTATAGAGGAAACCTGGGCAGGCAATCGTTTAAAATTATCCTCTTTCCTCATGTGAACATAAGCCATAGAATTGAGACCTTCAGAAGATGTTTTGAAATATTTATCAATAATGTAGTGATTGTAAAGCTATAACTCACATCCAGATTTATGATAATAAAAATGCAGAATGAAGAGCAAAGCCTGCAATTTTGCCTTTAAGTCAATCTCTTGAGTTACACTGAAAATCAGAGTGAAACCTGTCCTGGTGGTCATGAGTGCCTAGCTTCTTAAGTCTTCATGTTACCAGAGAAAGGATTAAATGGGTCAGGGGTCTGATTTAGTAAAACAATTCCTGTTTTCCCAGAGGTTTCCAGGGATGTTCTTGGTGAATACTGGGTTATTTTGAGAGACAAAGCATCAGAAATTTGAGCTGGCGAAATGAAGTGTGCATAGTCCAGAGCTGTGCATCTCTAACTCTGAGTCACACAGCTTTGATATGTGGCCCATAGCTAATCTGTGGTGTTCTGTTAAACAGCAAAATTAGTAGTGTTTTCAGTTACAAGTTTGGTGAGCAGGCTATAAGGTAATCCACAAGAAACTTGAAAAGATTGATGATTGTCCTTTGTCTCCAAAACCTGGGGAGCTGCTGTGAAGGACTAAGGTCTTGTGAGATTTTTTTTAGGGCCCTAACCGTGCATGTGTCAAGCTATACTTCCTATCAGAAATATAATAACCACAATCAACTGTTTCTCTAGTTTTCCCATAGCCACATTTTACAGTTGTATCATTGTTTTTCTGGTAAACCATACTTCGAACATCATATTTTTATTCAACTTTCACCAGCCCACATTTGCCACTCAACTTTCAGCGGGCAGCCGCTGCTGGCGGAGTGCCAAGAAGGTGTCAGTACTAATGCACACTTGAGAAGGCAGAAGATCCCATAGACATGTTAAGATTCATTATTGATCAGGACTTTGTCTCCACAAACTGAGGTTATTATTTGCACTGGAGTCAGGAGTCATGCTGCTTTGATGAGGAAGTAACTTGGACCTTATCCAGCTATTGATATTTCTAAAGTGATGATGTGGCTCTAAATCTGGCCACAACGATGCAGTGCTTCACCACACAGATCTTATTACATGTGCCTGTCATTAGTAATGCTTCTGACTTCGACTTTTGAATGCCTTGAACACAGAGCCTAGTGGTTTTAGTTTTAATAGGTTTTGTGTGTAAGGCTGTTCATCCTTTTACTCCTGTATAGTGTTGCCAGTGGATTGCTCGTTATTCACAGTCATGTAAGAAAGTTGCTGTATGTGCAAAATGTGCTGCTTGGGGGAATTGTGCGGTACTGGAATACTTTTATATAGAAAGATAATCTGCACTGTTTTTCACCGCAAAAGTTCAGAATTTAATACTAAGATCAAAATGACATATCGTTGTCTTAAAAAAAATCTAATTTTTCATATTCATAAACGTCCCTGTATGACTCACTCAGCAGTATTGTGGGCTAGTAAGAATATCTACTGCAGCACAGAGGATTCCAGAGTCGATGGTCCAAAATTACTTTTTTCTTTGTTAGCGCTTGTATGAGTTGATGGAAATGTCACCGAGCTACAAAATGAGTAATGAAACCTGGATTTGGTCTGGTGTTTTTGGCTGCCGATGAGTGTGCCTCCCTCAGCTCACGCTGTGTGACAGCACCTGTAACACTGCGGGAGTACCCGTGTTCCAGCAGAGCTCTGGCAGAGCAGTCACTGCAAATCCACTCACACCTCCTGCACTGTCAGGCTGAAATGCAACCCGAGCAAGGCCAAGGTGATGTTGGTTAGAGAATGGAGATGGTATGAAAACCAGGATCTTCGTCCCTTTTTTACACGCACGCACATGTGCTACCATCAAGTCAGTGCTCTTGTCTGACTGCTGAGTCAGCCCAGATAACCAGATGCAAGGTGATACTCCTTTCACACCACTGGGCAATATTTTAAGTAAAAGCTTGACTACTGTAGTGTATATGTTTGTCACTTCAGGTGAGATTTTTCTCACCAAATTTAGATACTTGCTTTATGGAGACCTATTCTAGGTCACAGCCATCTCATTTTAGTGTACGTGTCTAAGTGTACTGTTGTAGATGTCTATGTCTGCTGTTGTAGACATTCATATTAGTAGTTTGAATACCAGATTCCAAACTAGTGCAAAATATGACTGCCTTCCTCTTCGTATGCTGCTTTACCAGGAGTACTTTCCTTTTTTTTTTTTTTATTACCATGAATCTATTTGTGATGAACAAGCCTGTTCAAGGGCTTGGTCTTCAAGCTCATTAGTAAAAACAAAAGCACATGTGATTCTAAAACTAATTGTGTCTTAACAGTTGTCCAACTTAACTGGCTTTACAGGGATCTTGTCAAAGCCTGATATGGGCAGAAGTCTTTTTGACATTAATTCCAATTGGGATATATGTGATAATAGGAAAGGGGTATTTATTAGTATTTCATTATTTAAGGGTATACCCAGGCTTTCTGCTATGTGTTTGAAACCCCAAGATTTTTGTGTATTTTTTGTTTGTTGGTGGTAATAATAGTAGCCTGGCATGCCTTCTGCCATTTGCCCTGTACTCACGCATATTTCACAAGTCAACTACAGAGTCATCACTGTAAATACAGTCATTTTTGCTTTTTTATTTTATTTGGCATGAGGAACAAAAACCCCAAACATATTTCTAGCTTTATATACCTTCTTAAATACATTCTTTTTAAGTGAAGGTAAATCAATCCAATGTGAAACTGTTCAGTAGGAATATTTATTAACCATTGTTTGGGTGCATAATAAAAAGAGTCCCATCACTTTGGCTTTATTTTTATTTAGAAGTACTGAAATATTCTTTAGATGAAACCTGAACAGACTAAATTATAGCAATGCCTTGCTTCCCTGAGTCTTGCACTTCACCTGCTGCAGAAATTAGAATATGGAAAAAATAAAAATCTAATACCAACGAGATAAAACTAGCACAATGCAAAAGAAGATAATTACATTGCTCAGCTGTCACAAGGCCAGCGTAAAAAAAATGAAGTGACTCATCTTCCTTCACATGCACAGCCTGCTCAAACATACATATAATTATTTATTTGTGTGGTTTTGATTCTTTAGCCAAATGTCGCTACTTTATAATGTGGTTTAACCACTTAGGGATTTTGTTCAAAGTGTTCATTTATAGTTTTATCATTGAACCACAAAAAAGTGTTCTAGGCTCCAATGTAATTATGTTGCATGCAAGTGTTGTATATCATTAAATCTTACTTTGTATGAGTATATGAGTTCAAAGACAGCTCTCCTGCAAAGATAAGATACAATATGCAGTGAACAAGGGCTGCTTTCTAGTGAAGGCATATTCTTTACCAAACCAGTGTATCAAGCAAGGGTAAGCTCAAGACATAAACATCAAGAAATCTTCATATAACATTGTAATTTTGACTTTGGAGCTAAGTGGACTATTGTCTTAGACCAGTTTTTAAAAGAAAGGGACTAAGATTTATAAGTCGTATGTGGTTTTGAGAGTTTTACCTAGGAGCTTATGAACAAAATCTATAAAAAACTGCAACATTCAAAACTGCTGGAAAGGAAGAATGGTGGTATAAAACCTTTGAATAACAATTGCCAATCATTTGAAAATTTTGACAAAATGTGATACTCCCGTTAGGTGGAGACTCAAGGAAGAAAGATTTTCAGGGTTGGAGCTGTAAATGTTCTTTTGTAGAGAGTTTTTATGCAATCCTCAAGCTGAACAAAGTGTAACAGTTTTGCCTCATAGAACTTAATGTAAAGGTTAAAGCTGAGCAAATAGTATTCATGCTAATTTAGCTGGTTTGGTTTTTTTTTTTCCCCTGACTGGGAGTCATTCCTGGTTGTTGGGCAGTGTTTTAGTGGTTCACGTTTGCTGAAGTTACTTGGATGAATTTGAATTTTCAGCCAGTGAGTTATTTACAAACTGTTTGCTTTGACTGTTCACCCTGCTCTATTAAATATTTGCTTTGGTTCATTCTATTGAATCTAATTAATCAGCATCAATTCCAATATGTGCAATGCCCACCAGTGCAAGTGAGAGGAATCCTTTTGCTTCTCTGACTGGCAATCAGGAGGTGCTTTGGCAAATCATACTGCGCTGAAACACTTCAGCATCTTTCTCTTTGTTGAAACAAAAATGAGGAAAAGAGGTAAACCTAGTACAAACAGATCTTTTTGTGATGTTAGTAGCAAAGCCAGAAAGCTACTGTTAAAATAGGAAACTTCCTGAGCTGTATGAAAGTCAAACCATTGAAGATAGTAGGACTAGAGAGTGAAAGTAACTGTAAACAAAAAATTTGCTGACTGGTGTCATTTTCTTGTCGATCTCGGCAAGTATCTACTCCTAGGCAAGCAGTATAAGTAGTGACCCACTTCCTAGAACTGATTTTCCCTTATTTTATTTTTTTACAAATCTTTTGAAAAATTAGTTCAAAGGGAATAAAAAGGGTGACATTATGGTTGAACTTTCTGTAATCTGACTTGACTGAGGAAATGTGGCTGTTTGGTCTGAGTTCCCTCCCCAGTTAAAGAGGGAAAATAAGCACTGTCAGAAATCAGTTCAGCCAGTGCAATAATAGGTCTATATGATCAGCTCTTCACAATGAGGCAACGTCCATAGGTTGAAAGAAGAGCAACTGAGACAGAATATAAGGAAAAACTTTCCACTGTGAGAACAGTCAAGCAGTCCCTTCCCATCTGAACTGTGATCCTATTTTACTGGAAGTTCTGACTATCCAGGCCTAATCTACTGTTGGGTGAGTTGAGGGATCTCCACTGGTGTCTTCTGTCTCACAAAGTCATTATAATGTTAGAAAAGGAACCCACATTGCTGCTGTAAAAACCTTCTAAGACAGTGCACTGTTGGAAGACACTCTATAGCCTCCAGTCTGTTTGAGAGCTGTTTATTGTAAGCTAATTTCACATCATTACAAAGGTGTGACGTTATAATATTCCATTGTTTTCTCTATTTTTGGTGTGTTTAAGGTAACATTTGAACTATATTCACCAGACTTCACTGTGAGTTTTAGGAGCTTTTTAATACAAATACTGAGCTTTTACCTGATCTTTTTTTAGTCCTTGCACCTGTGGTATCATTATTCTTTCAGAGGCCAGCTGACATAGCTCTTTGAACATATGTATCTTGACATGTCTTGTTCTTCTCTGCTTTTCTGTCTCTCAGAGTTCCGCTATTAATCTCTGTTCAGTATTGCCAAGGTAATGAGTTTATTACCAACCCTGAAGTAGATCACAAATGAAGCAAAGCTCTTGTGGCCTCTGTGAATCATATCCCCCTTAAAAAATTCCTAATTCTCCATCCAAAATTCTTTGTTCCTCACAGTACAGAACTCATCCCATCTTCGCTAAAAAACCATAAAGTCAACAGGTTAGAAATGTATCCAGAGACCTAAACCCGTCCGCTAATGCTATTGTTTTTCTGGAGTTTGTTGATTTTGTCCAGTTGATTAAGTACGGTATCTTATTTTTATGTCTTCCCCTCAGTTTCTGTGTGAGAACCCTGGTATGTGCAGCTTAGCATACAAAGATGCTAACAACACAAACAAGCTGCAAGTGTCAGACTTGTAAAGAAGGAACACAAAATGCACTCTGAAGGTCAGAATCAAAGTGACAGCTCAACTGTGAGTAGTCCATTCCCACTTTTGGAGAGGTGAGAGTTTTCTGAGGAGAGATACAGCGCGCTCTAACAGGATCAGCTTCACATACTTACTGACAGCTAAGTACGGCAGATACCTCCTGGGCAAAAAAAGAGCTAAAAGTTTAATTCCACCTTTCCTTTCAGACACAATACAGCTCATTTCTTGTTTCGTGGGTGGTGTGGTGGCAGGGGATGGAGGAGGAAGACCTTCTTCTTGCATTGTTTTTTCAAAGAGATGTGATGTCTGGGTTTCAGTACAAGGGAGTAGATGACGGATCACCATCTTGTGAACCTGGAGAGGTGAGACTGAGTCCTGGGTCTGTGAATTACGCAGGGCAATTTCACATTTTACTTTGCTGATCTGTTGGCCCTCTTACACTTTGCTTGTCTACTTTTATAGGAATACTTTCAGGAAAGAGATGGAGTCTGGCTGTGTGTTGAGACCCTCTAAGGTTCTCTAAAATGTTTGAAAATCATATTCTGGCTATTTCAAAAAACTAGCTCGGGTCATAAAGACAACCTGTGTTCTCCACAGCTTGGTGGATTTTACCAATACCAGTTCTTGATTTGATTGGCTTAGTTTCTAATCAATGCAAATGTGTTCCTGTCATAAGTGACCTGTGCTAATTTCACGCTAAAAGAACCACTTACGAAGAAAAAGTCCAAGGTGGTTAAAATATTTTTGTTTCACGGCTCAAAAGCTGAGTTTTGCACAGTCAGTTCTCCTTGCAGTCCCTTCACGGGAACTGGTTGTGTTCATAGTGCCATCAGCATGCTTTATGTGGAACAAGGCTCTTTTGAAAGTTGCTTGTGTTAAATCTGCAGGGATTTGCTTCACTTTGTGGAGAAGGCACAGAAAAAGGCATTCGGAATTGAAAGTGGAGATTACCTACTCCATATCTGATACTGAAAGCAAATACAAACTCAAACCCTGCTTACCCTTACATTGTATATCCTCTGTGTGTGTCTCAGTACTAGCTGCTACAGCTGTTTTTTTGACCAATTTCATTGTCTTATTTCTCATTACTGCTGTTACTGGGAGTTATCTGGGGCTTGCTACAGCACCAGGATGCAACTGCTGTTTCAGGAAAAACTCCTTCAATAAAGCAACCATTGAAAGGTGACTTTAAGCCTAAAGGAATACATCTGGTGGAGTGCTTGCTCCTGAATTAATATTTTGGAGGGCATACTATTAATGCTCTCAGTGCCTTCAGGCTCAACGCCTGCTGTTTTCTTGCTCATTTGGAGGATTAACATCTGAAGAGATTCTTTGGGACACACGCTCCTTAACGTGTGGTGAAGGTCAAAAATCTGTCTCTGCTCCAGTAGAGATTTTTCCACCTTTGTGCAAAGTTTTCAGGGAGAGGGGAGAGTTTCCAGTGTCTGCTGGTCTCTGCCATCCTCCAAAGTCATGTCTGAAGGCAAAGTGGCTGGATGTGTCCTGTCACACGCTCTGGTTCCAGTCCCAGAGCTCTCCTTCGAGGTGGTGTACAAGGCAGCTGGAGCCTGTGAAGCCCCGTGGGGCTGTCAGTGGGCAGAGTGGTGGTGGTTGGATGTCAGAAGTAATTGGTGCTGGGGCTTTCTATGAATCTTGATCCGTAGCTGAGAGGGTGTAAGCCCTCGCTTCTGGCAAAGAAAACCCTGCTCCGTCTTACAAAAAATAAAAGGAACAAAAAAATACTTTGAGCCAAGATACAGATCGCATTTCTCTCACATCTGGGTTACTCATTTGCCGGGGAGGGCAGAGCCCGTGGTTATGGATCTTGATTTTGAGAAGAATGAGGAATGCCTCTTGAATGAACTGATGTGCAGGGTGAAGAAGAGTGATTGCAGAAGGCTGAGGGATAGGCTTAGAATTATGAATCATAGCTCTAAGTTAAGACTGGAACTCAGATTTTAATTTAAGGCTTAAAATGAAATCAGTTGTGTGGGGGTACGTGTTCTTTTTTCTGAAAGGGAATATTGGATTTGGTGCTACTAGGCCTTGAAAGTTAGGTTTTGCAAGAAGAACCGTAAGAGAATATAGAAGTTTAAAAAAATCAAATTGCCAGAAATGCGTGCCATTTTCAATACACGTTTCTAAAGATCACCTGTAGCCAAGAAATGAAAAGGCATTTGAGTCAGATGACAAAAAAACCTTGTTGATAAGACCCTTTTATGGTATCCTTGTGCCACCTCAGAGTTTTTATTGTATTCCTAAAACCTCTTCAGTTACCTTTCTGTAATGATGAATTTGAGGGCATGGTATTGCCTTTACATCTGTCTCGTCCTTCAAATCTGTTATAATAACATGTGTTCCAAAGCTCAATTTAATGTCTATAGGGTTTCTGAAAAAAGAGAAATAAATAGGGAGACAAGAAAAAACCCACCAATCTTTAATTGAAATAAGCTGCAGAATCACGATGTGGAGCAACATGAGTGCACAATGAAATTAGGAAACTTAAGGGAAGGAGACGGATCACAGAGAAAGAAAAAGGAATGGGTTAGTGTGTGAAGTCTGTGTGTGTTACATACAGGAGGTTTTCCTAGCATAACCAACACTCATTTTCCAGACAGCCAAGTGTTTCACATTACAAAATGCACTGTTCAGCACTTGGAATTAGCCAGGCAAACTGAGTTTTCTTATGCTGGGTGTCTGCCACAATCTGGGGGGTTTCTTCTCTTCAAAAGGCTTAGCTGATTTTGTGAGAGTTGTTCATTTTGCCTTCTGTTTAAAAATCCATCCATACTTCACCATGCTATACACCAGGTAAAACTGTCCGCTTTATCTGCTGAGCCCTGCTAGACGTTAAAACTGAGGTATTGGGGTGGGTTAAACGTATTTCTTGTTCTCTCTTCTTTGCTCTGTAACCCATGCACATGGGAAGAAAGCCATCTGAGTTGGATGCTGATGGCACAGAGATCTGATCTAAACTAATTGGGGTGAAGAACATGAGATAAAGAAATTGAGACTCGACATTGTTGGTGCTGCAAAGAAGGGCTGGATTTGAAGTCTGGCACTTCCTGAGAAGGGAAGGGCAGGCTGGTAACTGGGGAGGAAAGTAAGTAGTACTGGGAATCAGTGATGAGGAGAAACATATCACGCAGATCAGCACTTGGTGGAAAACAAAGGTGAACATATGCTTAAAATTGGTAAAGTAATGCCCGATCCCACTGATTTAAGGTGTCTCATTACATTTCCTTAACCCTTGTGAGCTTGAAATTGTACACTAATGTCCTTTTAAGGCAGTTGAGTATAGCCCTCCCCACACATGCACTTTAAAAGAGCCACGGTTTGTGGTTTTCCACCCATATATACGTGCATTGCATCTTAACTGTCGACTTCCATCAGTTGAGCTGAAAAACATGGAGTGATCTTCACTGCTGTATCACAGAGCTGAGAGTAAAGAAAATATTCTTAATTGTTGACAGTGGTAAGAGCGCTACGGAATAGTGCTTTAACAGAACCATTCCTTCTTTTTCCATTGTGCATTTCTGTAGAAAGCTGGTAATACCTCCAGAAGTTTAATATTATTGAAAAACACCATAAAAAAATTAAATCATTAGCAGCACAATTTGAAAAGAAATGTAAATGATTTAAAAAGAAGGGCGAAAGAAATATAGCTGTCTTTTAATAAGCTCAAATAAAATACAATGACTAATAGAGATACAAATGTCATGAACTTTTCTGGCTACAGAAATCCATAAGCAGCTCAGAAGCAGTTGATGTAATGTGTTTGGTTCGTTCATGTTAATAAAGACCTCATTTGTTTTACTACTAGGGTTTTTTTCATCAGCTCAAATATGCCATTTTTTTGACTTTTTTTTCACATGCTTTAATTGCCAAAGGGTATCTCAAATGTTCCGTTCTTCCAGAGGGGAGAAAAAGTCTTTAGAAATAAATTCTCAGTTCTTTCAATGACAGTATTTGAAAAATCTGGGTACACTGGGACAGGAAATCTAAAAACCCAAGACCTCACTATGCTTCTTTCACCTGAATTCAGTCATCTGTCATATATGAGGAAGGAGTTCTGAATTCACAGAGTTGAAAAAAGGCCAATTTGAGAAACTCTGGCTTACTGGCCTACTTCCAGATAGTATCTTCTCAAAAATAGCTTTAATCCATTTGTTTAGTGCGTTATCCTTGAAATAAAGAGCTGAAGAATGAGTAATCCATTTCTGCACAAAAAATACTTGATGTTCCTGTAGCTTTCTCTACAATACTCAATCACTTTAATCTTTTGCCACTGTTCCCTAATGTGTATTTCATAATGTAATTCAGATATTACTGCAATATTCAGAATTCACCAATAAACCCCCTTCTTTAAAGAAGGACATTCTCCTGTGCTGGATGCTCACAGCACTGAATATCCCCTTCGCTCTCCAGGTGGGCACGTTGCTAAACTTCTTCCTCAGCCCTTTCTAGCCCAAACCTGGGATGGTTTCTCACAAAACCACTGGTGACCCGGTGGTTCAAACACAGGGCTAGCAAACTCTACTTGGTTTATGATAACTGCCTCATGAGTGATGGCATCACTGATAAAAGAATTTCCACTTGTTTTAAAAATGTACAAGACCCTTTTTGTAAAAGTAATCCACGTTCTCCACCTGGCTCTCCTGTAGCAGAGATCACTCGTAAAAGATGCCTGAGACCACCTCTTTTAAATGTCCCGGATTTTAGCTCTGGTCTTTAGTGTGATTTGTAGCGAATTAGGGCTAGAAATGTCATCTTTAGCTTTTCTGAATCAAAACATAATGTGCTGAGGTCGGAGGTGCTAGATATCATCAGTACCAAGAAAATAGTTCCAGATGGCAAATGGTTCAGCCACTGTGAGCTAAATGTGTTGTTCAGCAATCCCATCCCTCTCTTTGAAGTAATCAATATGTCTGTTCTTCCTGACCTAGTGACATTTTTTTGTCTTTTTCATATTGAGCCTCGAGTATATGAAATATGAACAATATCTTTCTCAGTCTTGAAAGGTCTTTTAATACATCCACAGATAAAAATCATATTATTCACAGCAGCCTTGGTGCTTGTTAGTGTGAGGAAAAAATCTGTATAATTCCAGCTACCAACACTACTGCAAGAAAATAAGAGAAAGGCAATGTTGTGTATGAATCTTATTGAATTGCAAACTGCTTTCTCAGCAATCAGAGCTGTACACTGATGCAAATCAGATGCTTACATAATGCCGTTATGCAAGGAGGGTGACAAGAGCTGCAGTGATTAAGACACTCTTTGTGTGTTCATACTGTGTTGTCCTTTCACTTCAGAAAAAACACTGACAAATTAACTGCTTGAAATGAACCATTCTAAAGCGACCCACGGTCAAACACATCTCTGTACAGTGCTGACTTTTCACCTACTTTTTTTTTTTTGGTTTTCTCCCCCCCCCCCGAGATCCTTCATGGAGCACAGCAAGATGAACAGCCCCTTGTCCATGCCACATCTTGGGACAGCGCTCTCATCTTGGATGCAGACGCATGTGCTGTGCAGAGTGGCACATGGCTAAGATTAGGATGTGGTCTTTAGCTGACACACTGATGAAAAGGCAGCTTCTAATTTAAGACACGTGTGCTCTGCATCACTACACATCCTGACTAATACAAATTACAGCATTTGTGTATGGTCTTGCAGTAGCTGTTTTTCAATAGAGCCGTGTCAAGAATCGGATTAGAATCTAATTATTATTCTTTTAGTTATTTAGTATCAAAATAACCATATATATATTAAAAACATGTAATACTGGTTTAAATATCTAAAGATATTTTTTTCCCCTCTTATTTGTCTTCCTCCACCATTATCCCTTTGCAAAGTTCTCTGGCAGATGAGCCAAAAAGCACATCAAATAGTAAAGACTTTGTTGAAAATCAATTTATTTAGAACTGATAAATGTGATATCCTAATGGAAACTGCACTTGCGGAACTTTGTGTGTTTGTATCCAACTGCAGTGTAAAAATGTGCGATTTTTTACATTTCAGATATTCAGTGGTATCAATGAACTGCTTGTGCAGAGTCAAAAGACCAAGGATCGATGACAGAGATGGTAGAAGTACTGTAACCAACTAATTAGAGATATAAAGATGTCTCCTAGTAACTCTTTTTCATTTCTAGATGACATGCATAAGCATCAAAGCTAGCTCAAATGGCCTTAATCGTTTTGAACTGATGATTTTCTCCATGTTTCTTGGTTTAATCTTACCATAGTATAAGATAAAGCAACTAACGTTTCATGCAGAATGAATTCAGATAAAGTTAGTAGGGAACTGAAATAAAAGCTTATTTGCAGCTTTGTGATAATAGCAGAAAAAAATGGAATATATTGAGTTTGGGGTAAAAATGCTGAGAACATTTTTATGCTGAAAAGGATGTTTGTAAGGATATTAATCTGTAGATATTTTTTTAAGTTCCTTTAGCATGCTCCTTTCCAATAAAATATTTTTACAGCAATGCGCATAGCTAAGGCCAAGTCACGAGCAAGGCAAAATGTGAGATGGTAAAGAAGAAAACATATCAGTAATTTGGATGATCTCCTTTTTCTTCTTCCATGTTTCTCCTAGGGTCACCAAGAACAAGAGTGCAGAGTCCTTTTGCGGCAAAGAGTGATGACTGAAGCACCGGTAGCTGCACCAAGCCAGGAAAGGAAATAGGAGGAAGAAGACAAAAGAGGAAACAGTGATTGAAAGAGTGCTGGATATATTTGTCCAAAAGTTTATACTATCCATATGGCGATGGTACAGTATTGCTATTATTTGCATCATACCTGTAGGTTTCAGCTGAGATCCTGCTGGGTTGGCTGTTATAAAAGCACATAGAAATGAGAATCTGTATCTAAAATATTCTGAGCATTTGAGACAGAGAGGGTTTGGAAGAAGAGCAGGTGCCTAACATACCTTAGATTCTGGTTTTGATTGTGGTATTGATCTGGTTTTGATTGTGGTCTGACTGCTGGCCAGAAACAATGTATTTTAAATGTCTATTTATATATAAAATGGTTCACCCTATGTCAGAGCCAGAAATAGATACAGGTCACCTGGGAAACTAGTTTATTTCCTTTTCCTGAGGTTAACTTATTATATATAATGTAGTGATAAATCAGCTGAATGAAATCCTCTTCCACCTCCCTTCCTTGTAACTATTTGGTGACATTAATTGTATTTCCACATTATCTGACCTTCCATATTTATTCCAGTATATTAACACTCTTCCCAGAGAATTTAATCTCTGTGTAAAATATAGAAAAAGCCACTATTAAGAACACTACTAAGAAATGGCAAACAAGAACTTGGTACCAGCTGTCTGATCTTACGTCAGATGCATCCTCTAATTCATAATGCCATAAATTAAAAAAAAAATAAAAATCAATGATGTGGATTACTTTATGTCTTTCAAGCCTGCTGCTGTTATAAGTGAAACTTGGATAGAAGACAGTCAAAATCAAAAGAAGTAGAGACATTCCACCCTTCTCTGAGCTTCTACTACAATCACAGATCCAAGTGAATTGGGGCATTTTAATGTAGCGTTTGTCTCTTTTTGTATTTAATAAAATGTGAAAAAAAGATTTGCTTTGTTACATGAAATAGGCAACATGTTCAATAGTGGGGTGCATCTTTACCTAAGGTACTATTGTGTGTAGCTGCTCTTTTGGTATGCTACTGCCAGATATTATAAATATTTTCATGTCTAGAGTGTGGATGAAAACTCAGTCCCTGACTACCTGGAATATATTGAAAAATGAGTAAACACAAAGGGTTTCTGTGTACATTGTCTGGAAATGGGAGGTAATAAAGTAGCAAGGGCATGGCAAAAATGCTATTTCTGCATTCCCTTTGCAGGGCTGCTTTCTTTCTGATAGGGAGAAGAGAGGTCGCCCTGAGAGGAGCCCATCCTCAAAGACTGGAGTGGAGCTCCGCTGTCGCACAGAGCCAGACGAGCCAAACCCACAGCGTGAGCTCCTGCTTCAGAAACGAGAAAAGGTATTTGGCGCTGATAGGCACCAAACTTAAGTCCTGTTTGTAGTCACTCATTCCAGCTGGGTATCTCAGGTGGAGCTGAGCTGTGGGCAGGAGAGGAGATGTCATGACTAAAGCTTTTGACACTTGGTTCTTAAGGAAATTCCTGATTTTTCCAGTCCTCCTTTTGCTTTCCATTTGGAAAATCGAGATGCAATATTTTGCTTGGGATTTCACATTCCCAAGTTAAATCAAACACACAAAAAAGCTTTTGCTTTAAATTCAATCTGCTTCAGTATCGGGCTTTGTGAGCTAGGCAGTTACCACACAAACTGGGATTAAGGAAGACGTTTTGCAGTGGTGTCTGGGAATGATACTTCCTGAGCTTATATGTTTGCAGACAAAATCCTGTCTTGTGTGCATTTTGTCATGACACTGCTGTCAGTGATAGAGCAATGATTGGCAAGACGTTTTCTCTGTTTTTCAGGAAAATTTATACTCTAGAAATGGATTAATTTTTTCTGTATTTTCCTCACAACTTTAAGAATATCGTAAAATGGGTTCTGTTTTTTAATGTGCTTTTCTGTTCTTATTACTCTCTCTGTCTCCACAATGAGTCTACAACCAGAATTGCTGCCGTTGCGGTGTTGCTATAACTCATTATCCACAGACAGAAATAAGAACTGACCACGGCACAAGATGAATCTGTTCCCATCCCAGCACCTTGAACTGTAACACAAATGGAAGACAGCAGCATGTTTGTTCATTCAGGCTGTGACAGGAATGGGAAATAGGACAAGGGCAGCTCTGTTTCCATCTAGGGGTATGCTTTGAAATGTTTTGAGTCCTGAAAATCTCAAACAACACCTGGTTTATAGAGCTTTTTCTACTTGCCCATCTTTTTAAGCAAAATATTAACCAGGAGAAAAACTAAATACACTTTCCTTATCTCTAAGGCTTGATCCTACAAGAAACTGGCAAACTGCTTGTAAAAACAGTGAAGGTGACAGAGAGTATACAGAAAAGACACCCAGGACGTGGGAATCATTCAGAAACAATTTGTAAAGCTTCTCCATCTTCTCACCAGTGTAATATTGGCAAAGACGTGTATTGGTCTTGTTCATGGTAAGAATAGTCAAAGTTGGATTGAAAAAGAGCCTGTTCTTGGTCCATTGTGTGAACATTATTGTAAGGATTTTTGTATGTCTGCACCATCTCTGGATCATTAAGTTCCAGTTTGAAAATTTCCCTGAGAGGCCACACCTTTGGAACAAATTTGTGTTGCTAATTTACAGTTGCAGCTACTTCTAAAGTGTTGTGTCCTAGATTTTTTTGTTCCTTGGCCATCATCATGGCATATGCCAATACTTGGTGACAGTCCTATCCACATACCTCAGCTCTGTTCCCTTCGTGTACTATGTGTTTCTGTGTTGTTCTTTCAAAAGCATTACATAAAATGAGTCGATAAAAAGACATATGATAATAAGCATACATGCCTCGGGCTTCGTGGTTTTAAAATGTCATGCTTACACAGAGAGCATTGTTTGTTAGAAGTCAGCAGTCTCAATAACCCATTATAGCTTTGCTTACTCAAGGGCACACAATAAGCTCTAATTTCAACTCCCAGCCAAACACTCCTTTGCTTAAACCCACAGTACCCCATCACACAGTCAGGCTGCCATTCACCTCACGGGCATTGTTTCGGCACATATTTTCCATAATGTCATATTGCACCTCCTGCCAGCCCCAAACCAAAACCATTCTGTGAATCAAGGGCACAATTATTTTGTGACTTCAGCCTTCGGTTGATTAGCCCAAGTTTCTCTTGCTGTGGATCAAGAGAGCACAGTAAGAGCCATGCTCTGAGATGATGGGAGTGATGATGAGACACTGGAGTAGCCACATTTTCAGAATTGCAGAGACCATCCTTGCAACACTCCAAAGGACAGGAGAACCTCAGAACTGGTTGTGGGTGGAGTGAATTATGTGGAATCATTTTGGTAAAGGATTTGTGCACAGGAGGATATTCTCAAATCTGGGCAGGGGGCAGAAAAAAGGAAAAACAGAAATCAAGCAGTCAAATTCCTTTGTTTCCTCCTCTTTCCTATTTTGAGGATAAAATACAGCAGCCAGCAGTAAAAAAAAGGTGAGAAAAAGTGCACTTTTATGCCTTTTTATACTCTGTCAGTTCCAGTCCATGCCTGGGATTGTCTCTCCCCTGCCTGTTCTGGTAATGCCCTCAGTCAAGTCAGAAGTCAGCTGCAATTTCAGCAGTTTTGGTGGAAAACATTCTGTGTCATTCTCATAACTGCACTGAAACAGGTTCCAGGACAGTTTTGGCATTCCAGCCTCTAATTCCAGGAACTGTAAAGAGGCATGTAGCAGTTAAAAAATTAGCAGAGTTATCTGAACTTTGTGAACTTCAGATGATGTTTAGTTTGGGTTCAGACCAAGTTTTGGGCAAAGGTACCAAGGATTCTTGCTTAGTAAGAGCTGGTTTTATGCTCCCTGTAATTTGGACTTTGACTGGAGCTGCTTTTCATTTGCATTGTGCTAGATGTGTATATTAAATAAATATCATTCAGGTTGTGAATTTTGGCAACTTTGATCATGGCTTATATTTGAAAGTAATTTGTAATTTTGTCATTTTCATAACTACATTTAAATTTTGTTAACTGCTAGAGGAATAATTGAGGGATTTTTCCCCCCCTCCTTAATTTTATTAAGCTGCAGAACAGAATCAAGCAGGTAGTAGGGAACCCTGTGCCAAAGCAATTTCTCAGGGCAGTAGTGAGTGGCACACTGACCACCTTTCCTCCTAACCCATTGGGCATACTGCAATTGCTCTTGTTGCACAGTCTGTATCTTTCAGGATATTCTCTCCTTATTTTCTCTGAAAGACTGTTATTTGCCGCCTTTATTCCTGCCCAGCTCCTGGCCTCTTTTTCTGGACGGTGATTGAAGCTGAGCCACATTTAGTGATGCAGTAATTTGCCTACACTTTTTTTTTAATTAGAAATCATGGTCTTGGCTCTGCTGTTTGCTGAGTCTCATTGCCATTTCTAGCTGCTTTTTTTTTTTCTCCCCATTTTGTCTTTTTTACTTGTGTTCTCACTAGAAGTTCCAGATAATACTGGCATCCCTGTGCAGTGGTGTGGGTCTTCAAATACCCAGTTGGAGTGGGACCCTTCCCCACTGAGCTTAGGATTTAATGCCCATTTTGTAATGCTGTTGAGTTTGGCTTTGTGCAGATACATAAACATAGAAAGAGACATTGCCTGCCCAAGAAGTGTACAGAGCAAGCAGATGTACAAAACAGAAGAAACCCAGAAGGAGATAAGCAAATGAAGTGGCTCACTCTATTGCAGAAAATATTCCTTTACTTTTCTATTCTGAGATATTTCCATTTAATTCCTTCCTTTCAGTATCTTAAACTGAGTTTGGAGTCTATGTCAGGGGATTCTGAATTGTAGGATAGAAACCACTAATGGTACTTAAAGATTATTCAACTTTCTTCCACAAACCTGTATGGCTGAGAATTGGGCTTTTGTTGCCACCAAGACCGATTATATTAAATGGCATAGTTGAGCAAGGTATCAGTATCTGGTATACAAACAGCTTCTCCAGACTGGGCAATCTGAAATACTGCAACGTTTCCAAGCTACTGGGGAAGGTGTTCCTCTTTAAATGAGGATGTCCTACCAAATACAACCGAAAGCCAAGGCAGCCTGGTGTCCTGACAGTGATGGGGTCCATAGCAGCTGCCTGCAGAAGAACAGGGCGATGTTCTGCCTCCTGCCACGGGGTGTTCTCCCAGCCCCCAGCAGTTTGCAGCCCAAGAGCTTTCTGTGTCTTTGTATTCCCATGGCTTGCCACAGCCAGCTAAATGGGCAGACATTACTCTGGGGGATTTAGATAGAGAACATGGAGCTGAATTTAACTGTAGACATCCCAGCAGAGCTGGGAGAGCAGTTCATGGGAATGCTTGCTTCACTGCAAAGATGGCCAGCGTAGGAAACTTCTCAGTGAAAGCCCTCCTGGGCATAAACCATGGCATGCCGTATCATGTCCTCTTCCCTTCATGAGGGACAGGCTTTTGGAAAGCCACCCCACTTCCAGTCACTTCCAGTCAGGCAAGCACCAGGGGTAAGATCCCCCCTCTCCTTGAGCACACCCGTGGCAGCATCTCATTCCTCTGCCATGGGTAAGAGAGGAATGTGCTCGCTCCGTTTTGGGGGTGGTAGGTGACCCCGGAGTCTCTTCCTGAGCTAGACTGTTTTGCGAGCATCACAGAAGACCGATGCAGTGCCTTATACATCTGTGTGAAAATAAACACGAATTGGGAGCGTGTGCATTTAATGCACGCTGCGGTTCACCATCTTTTGAAAAGCTGTTGCTTTGCTCGCTGAATTCCTGGCAGATAAAATGTTAATCTGTCTATCTCAGGAAGAACACTGAGGACAAGAAGGGGTTAAAAAAGATGAAATCGGCACAATGCTGGTCTGATCTTGAATCTTTCCATAAAACATAAACCTAGTTCCTCTACCTGGTAGGGGGACCAACGCTCGACTGTGTGTCACAGCTCACTGGGTGTGACATTCTGAAAAAAGCAACCGCTCCGCTCCTGGCAATGATTTTCAAAAACAATTTGCACTTTATCTCTGTGACACCAAGAGATCACACATCAGCCAACACAGTCAGGTATCAGGAGCAAATCAATGGCTGGCTTACCTCCCAAGCTCTGTCCCCTAGTTTTATTACTGCTGACAGTGGAGCCAGCACTTAAAGGGCAGCGTGAGATGACCAATTTGGAGATAACACTAGGGTTTGCACACCAGCTGAGCCTACTGGGGCACAGTTTCCTTCAGAGTGATGATAGTATCAAAGAACTTCCAGCGTAAACTTGCAAAGAGGTTACTCGGTTTTGTCTGCTATTTGAAGCCCCACAAATGTTTTCTTAAACAGCGGGGTAAAAGACAGCAACAATAAGAATAACAAACCCAATAGCTATCCACAAAATACAGCAAGAAGCAGTATCTTGAGAAAACCGTGCTTTTTAGCAACCAGAAGCAAAAGCCCAACATAAACACACGAAGTGGGTATAAGACATGTGGTACTGGGATATAGTACTACATTTTCCATCCTCTTTAGGGAAGGCCACACATACTGTCTGTGAATGGGAAGCAGCTGGGAAGTAATCTTTATCAGCCTGAAATGTATGCTGGCAATCTTCGGAGCAAGCTATATTTTGCAAATTACACTACTTGCACTGCCAAGTGGAAAGATGTTTAATGTGAAGAGTTCAATAATGAAAGGATTTTAAAGTAAAAATAAAAGAACCATTCTTAGCTCATTATTTTCTGATCTGGGAACATAAATACTTGTTAAGGATAGTTGAAGACTATCCCTACTCAAAAAACTCTAGCTGAGTGGCCTTATGTGGTCCTATTGAAACCAGCAGTAAATCCACTGACTTACGTCATTTCTTTGCATAGTCTTCCATCAGCTCATCTGAGTATGAAATTCTGTCAAAACTTCGGTTATTTCAACCATTTTTTCATAATTTACTGCATTTTGTAACTCTCCATAACTTGTGCTCATCTTTGCTTCCCACTTGGTCTCTAGGTCTCACGGTCTTTTTGCTTCTAAAGATTTAGAATTATTCTGCAGTCCTAATCCTAAATAACCCTGAGCATTAGTGGGGAAAGAAGTCTCTTTCAAATATTAGTACAAACTTATTCAGTCCCTTGCTGGCCATGACTCGAGAGCCCATTTTAGTCCCACACGTTTTAGATGACTCATGTGTGTGTGAATTAGCAGTGCTTTAGTGTTGGCTCTTTGTTACAAATCAGATGAAGAATATGCAGCCAGGATGAATAAATAAAAGGAAGTCCTACAAAATCACTCAGCTTTTTAAAAATACTTTGGACCGTGGTGCTGTATTTTCAATAGACTCTTTCCAGTTTGATGTGAGTTGTGTCGTCTGGAGTTCAAGGAGAAAGATGCCTCTGCGTGTCAGTGCAGCTGCTCTTCCTAAATAGGGAAATGTGAAGGATCTAAGGTGAAAGTGTCTGTCACTCTTCTCTCCACAAGCCCATTAGTTGTTTATAATAACCTGGCTTTAGCAGGAATGGCTTTAAAATAATGCTTGTGAACACACAAATAAAAGGCGGCTGTGACTGCGAGTGGGAACGAGAGCCTTTGGATGATTTGCCAAAGAGGAATCCAGGCAAGCTTTCTGCCTTGCCTGTGGTATTACCCAAAGCTGGCCGATCTAAAGGCGATGTGGAATAGTTATGGGGTGTTTGTGAAGGGCTGGGAACAGAGCGAGGGAGCACCTCAGCCCAGTACTGATAGACATCTCAATATTGAATGGAAAGGATCTCGTCATCCTCTCCCTGCCCCATCAACTTTGTGCTTCCAATTTTGCACAGTATTTTTAATTTCTCTTCTTTCGCCCATAATTATTGCATTCCCTGTCTTCTGCTTTCCATCCCGTCAGCCTCGGATTTGACAGGAAACTTCTGGTGACATCTGAATATGAGTCAGAACCCATCCAGAAACACAGCTTACTTACCATATTGATAGCCTTGGGCTTTTGCTGAGTTCTTACTACCCAGTGTATAGAGCCATTTTTAAAGCACAGAGTGGCTTTAAACAAATATTAGATCTAAAATCTAGGTCACCCTTCTTACTGAAGGGCAGATAAGAGGTTTGCTCATTTCCTAGTGAAAAATCACTTTTACGGGTTGACTTGATGATTTGAATAGGAAAATAATTTAAAATAGCAATAGTGTAGATAATTATGCAGTTTGAGTTCAGGAGTGGTTTCTCAGCATTAGGCAGAGTATTGTTTAAATGTTGTGGATAACAATGATTAAGGCAAATAATTGATACCCTCTTTAGAGTGCTGCATCTGTATCCCAATATTCTCCTAGGATATGGTCAGGTGCATACTAACGAGGAATTACTAATAGTTGGTGGGGGTTTTGAGTGTATGGAAACTGTGAAGGCAGGACTAGGTGCAGAAAATCATCTTTTGAGCAGTCCCTAAGTGTTTTGAAGCATCAGACATGTTTGATTTTAGACAAACTGAAATTTCCTGCAGGGCACTGGGTATCTGTTAATAATTTTTCATCACTTCAGTGAACGGTCAGATTTTCAGCCTTCTTTCTTTGTTTGACATTTGTGTGATACTCAACCAATCTTTCATTACTGCGTACCCAATCTTTTGCACGTACACACATACAGAAAAATAGATATACTTTTATATACATATTTGTTCTTACTAGGAATACACATGGATGTTTAAACTCTTTACCATACAAGAGTTACAAGATGGCTTCATATACAGTAAACTACTTTCTGGAATTTCTGGTTTTAAAATAAATAACACAAAGATTTTTTTCAACAATGGGTCATTGCTGTTGTTATGCAAGTGTGTAGGACCAACCCAATGGTAAGCAGGTCAGCAATTTTAAGGTAAATCTATTGCTGAACAGCATCAAGGTCTTCCACCCTAAAACCATTAGAGAACACTGTAGGAGCTCTGAGAGGGTCAAAAAGTACCATTCTTTACAGCACTGAAGATTACGATGATGTTTCAAATAGAAATTTCACTGTGCAAAGGTCAGTGCAACATGCTCTCTTAGAACAACATAATTAGAAAGAACCCCAAAGCTGTTTAAAACTCATTCCAAGTATCTTCTGGATGCCCTTGAGAGTGAAAGAGCAGAAACTGGGTAGGAATTCACATGTTGGAGAGAAATAAAAAAAAACCAACTGAAGCCATGGCCTAGTTGAAAATTCAGTCTAGAAGCTATCTTCAGTTCTCTGCATCCAGTCTCCTAGCACTCAATTTTGTTGATGCCTAGGAGAAACCGGGGGTCAATCTGTGCCCTCAGAATGGCATCTTAAAGGGAAATTAGTACCTGCTTTGCAGATGCCACAAATGTAAAGTCTGCAAAATGCTCAGTGGAGTTCAGTCTGGCCAACAACCTGTCAGAGGAAGAAATGTAAACAGTGCTGAAAAGATCTCTGGTGCTGAATTCACATTTTAATTAACTCTGCAGAACAATAGTGACTCTAAAAAAAGAATACTACTTTGTACTACCCCTTATAATGCCCTCGATATTTTTTTAAAAGATACCATTTTATTGGTGGGATTAAAATTCACACAAATGTCCAAAGCTTCCATAGATCCCCATCCCAGAAGTGAGGAGCCTGTGCTCAAAGCATTTGGAGCAAAGAAAGAGCTTCATTCCACCAGATGTTCGACGATGTCTCTATGGCCAGGAAAGTTAGAATTCATCACACAGCCCTTGAAGGATCTCTGTCAGAAGTCTAGAGTCCCTTTATTGTCGAAGGAAAGAAAAAGACATTTCTAGGACATGATTTCTCTCATCCCAAAGTAGATAGGTCAGATTAATCATTTCCCAAGAGTACCCATTTCTCCCAGTTTTCTATAAAAGGAGCTCAAAAGGAGACACCTGAATCATAGATACCGAAGCTTTCGTGAGATCAGTCTCAGCCAGACTGTCTTGGCATGTCACATAGCTTCCGTGGGAACACTTGTAAATATATCCAAGGGGAGTTTTAGGATAACAGCACTGAAGATAGCGATGTGCTGAGGTACTAAGTTAATAAAGTTATTAACAAACAGCCTTATGAATATAATTAATGAATGATTAGCTTGAAATTAATAGCCTGAATATATTTCTAACTTATGATGTAGCCTAAAACATATTAACTGAAAGGTCAAGATTCTTATTTTCAGTTACTTTCTCAAAAGAGAATACTTGGGTATGAGGAAAATTAACAGTATTTTTTAGTGTTGATGTTGATGAAATTGGAAACTGGAAAATGGAGAAGCAGAGAAAATGGCAACTCAGCTTTCACAAATTTTTTCCCTGAGTTTGAATTCACTGTGGTGTTATAAAAAAATAGGTAAAAGTGTTGAGAAAAAGAAACAGAAAAGACAAAAGGAGAAAACCTGTCTGACTACAAAACTGAGGGTTTTTTTCCATTTATATCTATAAGGTCTATTTTTGTAAGTAAAGTTAATATGAAGATGTCTCACTTCTTTGGAGATCCATCTGTACGAAGTGTGAGACTTTGGGCTGTAACTTTGACAGGAACCTCTCCAACCTTTTAAATTTTGATTCTTGGATCTAACCTTTTGATTCTGAACCACCATATTGCCAGAAACAGAGAAATGCAAGCCAAAAAATTACACCTTGCCCAAAGTGGTCTTTTCACTAAACTAAACCAAAAGTGACACCCCTCCCCTCCCCCAAACAATCATGAATTACAGCCAGAAGTGTGACTTTCCTGACTCAGCTTGGCTTGATTTTGGATCCTTCATATTTCCTTAAGCTTTTCATACTTTGATTTCCTTTCTGCTGCCAAGAAAGAGGGAGAAAGAATCATGTTTCCACATAAATTCTTCTCCAGAGTCTGTAATATGAGATTTGTTTAATAAATTACATAAACAGATACTCAAAGAGTACCTTGTCTACAGATTTTTGGCCTGAACCACTGACAATACCATTTTCTCTTGATCTTTCTGCTTGAAAAACTTTGACTTTTTGGTTCCGCAGATCTGCACATGTCCATTAACTCCTGTAGTAACAGAGTAGAGTTTATTTTTTGTTGTGGGACCTTCAAGATTTCGCTGAGACACCCAATTCTGGGAGGACCTGAGCTATGTCTTGTCCCCTGTAGCATGCCCATGCTGCCATCGTGCCACCCCTTGTGCAGGTAGCGGATCCAGGAGGATCCGGAAAGGATCCAGGGCAGGATCCAGGAGGGAGCTGCCTGCACAGCACTGCTCTCCAGCTGGGAATTCAGTCTGGCCAGTTGTGGGATCACGAGTATGTAAGGGTTGTGGTGTGGAGCACATCTTACCCATAGTCTAGATATTGTCTAATCCTGCTGGATCTTTTATTTTAGGTGCACAGGTTATGTTTTGGATAGAGGATGCAGAGCCACAGAAGATGCTATTCTGTTGTGTGAGATGGTGGTTGCCCAAGGCTGTATTTCAGCTGTGCGGTGTGAACAGATATCAGGCTACAATGAATTTTGTATCTCCCAGAGATTTTTTTGGTTGTAAAACAATCTCTCAGACACTGGCTAGTAAAATTAGTGGACTGTAAATCCCAGAATATAAATCACTTGTGGGAAGTGTTAAAAGACATAGTTGGAAACAACAGTAATTCATCTGAGGTAATTGAATTAGTTCATAAATAAAAGAAAGATGTGTGACCCTTACTGATTTTTTTACTCTTTGAATATAATGGCTGCTGTTCACAAGAAAAAAAGGGAACAGAAGGGAAGGGAAGGGAAAGGAAAGGAAGGGAATCAAAAGACCATGAGCATATGCATGTTTGTGTGTGTATTCAAAATATAATATGATCAGACCACTTGCTTTAAGTTAAGTTGATATGACAACCTATCCTGATGGAAATAGTCTGTAATCTGAATTACCTCTTGTTAAAAGAAAGGACAGAGAGTTTAATTGATTTCTGTAACGCAAGGACTTCTCTGACTAGCAGGCTGAATTTGAGTGGCAAATCCCAGCTTCTTCCTACTAATAGATATTCTTCTGCATTGCAATTATTGAAGTAATAAAACCTTAGGTTAGTAAAAAAATGCAGTTTCTGGTGCTGATTTGATAAGGGTTACACACTATGCTGATTAATTCTAAAATGTATTTTAAAACCCCCTTATCTTGTCCTTCTTTCTTGTCACCTTCTTTTTTATCCCATTCATCATTTAAACATTGTCTTTTCAGATGGGATTCACCTAACTTTAGCCATCTAGAAGTTAATAATCTAGTCTAAGTGAGAGTCAATGAAGAGTGACAGGAACTCCCTGAGGGTGATTCTGTTTATCCTAAAAAAGGTGGCTTAGCCAGATTGGAATGAATTGGCTTCTGGAAGTGGGCTACCCACTTACCTGTTAGAGGGAATGCAGCCATCTGGCTTGGAGTAGATGCCCAACTACTATATAGGTAAGGGCAGGTGAATCCCATCTTTAGAGTGGAAGCTGTTTGGGGAAGAAATTCAGGCCCACAGTTTAATATTTCCAAAGGCTCCTGTAGATACCTGTGGGATTTAAAAAAACCCAACAAAACACACACACAAAAAAAAAAACCCCAACCCCAACACAAACACAAAAAACTCCACCATTCCAAAACAACAACAATAAACCTCCTAAACCCATACAGAGATATTTGGCCTCTACCAATAATTTTCTGTTGGCATCTTCCCGAGCTATCTTGAGAATCTCGGAAAAGCTGGCCCTTTATGCCTAGATGCCTGAGTAAGGCATCAAGATCTTAGGACTGCTTGAGACCTGCTGGAACTACTGGTAAGTCCAAATCTTAAACTTCCAATGGTACTGCACAGTCCTTGTGAGCTAGAGCTCTTCTTATGTTGATCTGCTGGAGTTTATGGTGTGATTTTTTAAATTTAAAATTATTTTTGTGTGAAACTAGAGATATTGCATCAATTTTTTTTGTCACTTCAAGTGGCTTCTTCTTAAAATTTGTTTTCATTAAAAAAAAAAATCATTCAAGAATTTCTTCTTCCTCTTCTTGTCCTACATATAAGAGATTTTTAATTCACTTTGTTGAAGAATAAGAATTTTCAAGTAGTACCTTGAATTTTTTTACTTTTTTGGTAGCAAGGTTTCTGAGCACATATTCATCAGCTGTATTAGCCAAGCTGCTTAAGCAATCATTGGCCAAACACTTTGACTTCACTAATTATCTGGCAATATGGAGCTTCTTTCTGGAATTGATTTTCTCCACTGGCTGTGTTTAGGCAGAACACAGCCACTTTTCACTGCCTCAGAGATCTGAAACACTCAGAGAGAAACCAGGAATCTGCCTCCAAAACATAATGCCTGCAAGAATGATGGTGAAAAATTGTGGTTTATCTCTGATTATTTTAGAGGAAGGTGTCTTTACTCCAGGGTTATGAAGGTGCTGTTCTGCAGTATTGTTATAACTGATGTTTACTAATTATTCTTTCAAGACTGCTTCTGTCTAGATTCTGCAAATAAGAATTAATAATTAACAAACAATTAATCTTCCCTTAAAATGGTCATGATTTTGTGCATTGCAACACTTGCTTTGCAACAAGTTTTTTGATCCTCAAAAGCAGAAGAAATATTGCTCCGTTACTTCTTCCTCACTTTGTAGAGAACATCATTTAATCCTTTGTTCTGCTGGAGCAAGAAACAGCTACTGAAGCCAATAACAAACACGTTTATGTTGGTCGTTCCCCCAATACGTGCCTGTTTGCTACCCGCTGCTTTTCGGCGGTCAGAGGCTGCGTGTGGTGAGGCTCCCCCCCCCCCCCATCCCGGGATGAAGGACCCCATCACCCCACTGGGACGGCTGGGGACAACCTGTGGGACACACGCTCACTCTGCCACAAGACTTCTCTTCTGACTTGCTGTGCCTTCCAAACCTAAGGTCTTTTTAAAAGACGTCGTTAAGGCTCGTAAACACCAAAATCGGGTTTGAGTCTAACACACCCAGATCCTTCGCTTAGCTGTTTTTTGCCTCTGTAGGTGCCTCTCGGGCTTCTAAGGTTCCCTGGCAGCTAAAAGTCTGTTTTCTACAGGACCGTGAGTGTTGTGGTTGGATGTTTCAGCATCTATCTTCCATTCAAACGTGAAAGGAATCCAGCAACATGGCACTTCTCAACGTGAATCCCCTCAAGGGAGTAACCTGCTGGCTATCCTCACCACATCGCCAATGTAAATCAACAAGATGTGACTTTTCCTAAGAGGTAGTTGCAACAACTTATCACTACAAATTACTTCTAATGCTACAGCTTAGTGGCAAGGGCACTTTTCCAGGATGTGTAGGGTTCCCGGGCTGGACATCTCCTCAGTCTAACAAAGTTCAAAGGCACAGTTCTTGCTTCTGAAGTGGTGGCTTTAACCATCAGGTTACATGCACTTTTGGAAAGGGCAAGCTCTCCACCTCTCCTTCCGAAGACATTACAGCCAAGGCTCCAGAAGAGGTTAAGCAAACAATACAGAGAAGCTAAAAATCTGCATCGTAGATATTGGGCTGCTTGTTTTTAACTGAGGCAGCCTGCGTTGTGATCCTCACATTTTAAAGTCAACAGCCATTAATTAAGTAAAACAGAGAAGAAAAAATCCTAGAATCAAAATCTAACACCTGGTGAGAACCGCAGACACTAGTCAGGTCAATTTACCACATAAGCTTTTGTTCTATCCCTTTCTATCCCTCTATCCCCTTCCAGCCTTGGGACCTTAGAGACCAGATTTAAAAATGCGGTCTTTTTCTCTTGGAGTTTTCTACATGAATGACACCTTTTCACAATGCACTTTTACAGTGTTGCTTTCTGTAATTACAGTGGAGAAGTGCTTAAGGAAAGGAAGAAGAATAACATTTTTAGAGTGGAGGAAATATTTAATGAAATCTGAATGCTGTAGAATTGGAAACCCAGCTCAACTGCAAGCAAAATTTAAGTGGATGAAGCGAGGAGGTGGAAAAGCTGTGGTCCTCATCATAACTCTGCCACAAAGGTCCTGAAAGAAGAAAATGTTGAAAGCTACAGTTTCTTAGAGCTGAAGTTGCCTTCAGAGAGCAGCTCTGTTATTTTCTATATGTAAGAATTGTATGTTTTGGCTTGGGCTTTGTAAAATCTAAAAGTTACTGATAGTCTGATACAGCGTTGCACAAATGATATCTTGACACTAAGCAACTCCTGAACAATAAACCTAAACTCATCATATTGGACCATTCCTTGGCCTTAATTCTGTATTCATTCACTCACTGCATAATTAAGATTGATTTTCATGGGAAAGCTGTCATCCATTCCCCCTGAACCCAGAAAAAACTTATGCATGTTGTGAGTAACGTACGTACATAAATCCCTTAGATGAACTAACGATCCCATATACCGCATATATTTTTTTTCAGACACATCAGTGTTACTAGTACTTTTGAGTAGATTTTGTACTTTTGAGGTTGAGGGTGATTGAGACAGTTTCTGACATGACATCATCCCAACTCTGACGGGCCAATGGAGACTGGCGTTTTAAAGTACTACTGTTTAAAAGCAGAGCAGTAAAATGCTAAGAGCATTTGCCAGGTTAAAGCCTTATAAAAGTAAGTAGAGTGCTCTTCAGGTATGAGTGACTGGATAATATATGAAGAATATGATGTGTGAAAATATGATCTGCAAGTATTTGCTGTCATATATTGAGTTTGTGCTGAAAATCCTAAAATTATTTAGCTTTTCTAACCCTCTGGTGTATTGAAAGCATTTTGCCTGTTTTGCCTGTTGTCACAAACGTTGTGTCTTACAGAATCACTGGCCTGCAGAACGTCATCTGTCCTCTTTCCCACCACCACATCTGTTTGTGCTAAATTGCCCCCCCAGAAGCACCTCGCCTCCTTTCATACGCTGAAACACACAAGTACAATAAAGAGCCTTCTCACACAGGCTGAGACACAAACACATGCTGCCAATGGAGGGATTTTTATACTAAGTAACCCCTAAAACTAATTTTTTTCCTTTAGCTGCTGCTAAATGGGTGACCTCAGCCAGGCAGACCCTCCAGTTTAATTTCCCAAAGCAGTTCTAGGCTTGAGCTCTTAGATATATTTTTCATATACCAAAATGGCTGTGTATACTCTCGTAGAGTGGCACAAAGGTTAATCTAAATAAATTTGTGAGGCTTTTGATGGAGACTTGGTTTTGAATGAATTGCTAGAATCTGCTGTTAAACAAGGTCTCCTGTTTTAGCGGCCGGCTAAAATACTCTCAGGTGAAATCCTTCAAGAATCCCATAGCTTATACTTAATAAGATTTAATTATTTTACAACTTATCTCTTTCACATTAGTGCTCCCCCTGCATTCGCCACATCCAAAGGAGCAATCCAAGTGTTGACTTATGAAAAATAATTCCAGTGTAGAAATATGGGTAATATACACAAGGTCAAAAAACAGGCAAGAGTAATTTGCAACAACTAAATTGCTTGATGTAATACTTTGGCTTGATAGTCTTTAAGAGGAGGCTTTACATAAGTCAAAGGTCTTTGGAGTAATATGCAAATCAAAATCCTACCACTCTCCTAAATCCTTTTAATCCAGTCGTTAATCTCAATAATGACCTAGTTTTTGGAACCTTTACTGTGTTCAGCCACTTAATCACATTACCTAGTTTGCCCTTTGAAAACTTTTAGAGGAGAAATACGTGCACATAAATAACATCCTGCTAAAATGTAACTGAAGCCCTCCTGAACAAGTGCAGTTTTATAGAAGAACATCACCTAGCACCTGCTGAAGTCTCGTGTAGCCTCTCTCTTTACCGTAACACTTCGACTTTTAGCAAATAGTAGAGCTTTGCAAAGGAAGAAAGAGGTAGGTACCAAATTCTTATACTTAGCTGACGATTGTTAGAGAAAGAGCCAAGTGAAGAATGAGCAATCATTACATAGTCTGATTTTTTTTCTCCATATCGGTTGCTGTGCATTGTATGATCACTGACATACCTGTTTTTCTGCAAAAATAAATAATGGAGAAAATCACCAGATTCATGTGAGTTTCAAAATTGCAGAGGAAGAAAATTATTAACCATGAAAACACACACAGTAACTTCTTTCACATAATTCTCTTACAGAGGATAAGAACTGGTTTAGATTTAGTGGAAGACATTTCATTAATGTCAGAATTCTTCAATAAGGGAAGGCACAGACCAGCTAAACCACAGCATGTACAGCACTAAAACGCTCTCCAATACCAAGCACAGGTGCACATCAAAGCCTGAAGTTCACTTACAGTGATTGCTTGGCTGGCAGATAGGCTCTCTACTCTGTGTCTGGGGAAGCATGTCAGAAGAGTTTTACACAATCGAATGATGCACTTTCTGTGTAATTCCACCAATGAGATAATCACATACCTGCCTGATTGTCAAATAACTGTCAAAAAATGTTAAGCACATTTTCAGATGAATTGGTAAAACTGTGGGTGGGGTTTGGTTTTATTTATTTTATTTTATAATTTTATTTAATTTTATTTTACTTTACTTTTGAAAGAAAGTTCTTAAGCCAATCCTTTTTTTTTTTTTAAAAAAAAAAAGCAAGCTCTTCTATCTCTGATCTTTCATAGCCATCCTGCACTAGAATTGAAGTTAAATAGTGGTTTTAGCTGTTATGCCTCAGAGACAATACTGGCGAGTAAAAAAAGAACTGCACCCCCATGAAGTGGGTATAAAAACAGACAGTAATGTATGCACTCTCTATAAGGAGTCACAAAGGCTAAAAGCATTTGTTAGTTCTCTGAGGCCTAAAAGACCATGACAGGTACAATGCATGCTCTACTAACTAGACAAAGCAACTCTGACTCGAGTTTATCATTATTAGGAGTTTTGGGTTTTTATCCAATGAAAGTAAAAGAAAGCCAAAAATAATAACAATAAAATAAATGATTGTTCAGTCTGCTGTTGAGCATCTGAATGACATAAGGAAGCCAAGAGTCTTCTATAGAGAAGTAATATGGCTCTATGAAAATTATCAGATTTAATAGAAAATTAAAATCTTTGTCTAGATTTTCTAAAGTATGCCACAGAATTCTGTGGAAATGGTATAATTTTCCATTATATTGCGTGGCCTGGTGCAAAAACCTTTCAAAAGGTTAGCATTTTCTATCACATTAATGTATTTTCCAGGACTTTTCTCTAAAGAATGGTTTGTTCAGCTCATAAATTCCCTTCTTTTTTAATGCCTTTTTAGCCTTTATATTATTTCAGAATAGTTGTCCATATGTAATGAGTTTCTACATTTAATTACTTGAGTGAATAGCTATGAAGTTTTGTATGTCCTTGCTTTACCTTTCTTTTTAAGACTACACGTCCTATTTTTAAGGAGAGTTAGTCTGTTGCACAGGTCTGTTTTGAAATTCAGATAGATCCAACTTTTTAATGAGCATGCTGAACAATGGTCTTCAGTAATTATTTAGGGTGGCTAACTTAAAAGTTTTTTAGATTTTTTTTTAATCATATTGCCTGAGTTCATGACTATGCCAAGCACTACTCTTAGATATTTGTGAAATAACAGAGAACCAGAGAATGGTTGAGGTTGGCAGGGACCTCTGGAGATCACCTACTGAGACCCCCCTCCTCAAAGCAGGGTCAGCTTCAGCAGATTACTCACAGCTGTGTCCAGTCTGGTTTTGAGTATCTCCAAGGATGGAGATTCCACAACCTCACTGGGCAACCTGGTTCAGTGTTTGATCACTCTCACAGTAAAAAATATTTTTGTGTTTGAGTTTCCTGTGTTTGAATTTGTGCCCATTGCCTGTCAACTTGTTGCTGGGCACCACTAAGAAGAGCCTTGGCTCCGTCTTTTTTACTTCCCCCCATCAGGTATTTACACACGTGGATAAGATCCCCTTGAGCCTTCTCTGCTCCAGGCTGAACACTCCCAGCTCTCTCAGCCTCTCCTCATATGTGAGATGCTCCACTCTCTTAATAATTTTCCTGGCCCTTTGGTGGATTTGGTCCAGCATATCTTTGTCTCTCTTTTACTGGGGAGTCCAGAACTGGACCCAGCACTCCAGCTGTGTCTCACCAGGGGTGAGTCGAGCAGAAGGATCATCTCCCTCGACTCATAGGTCTTCTTAGTGCAGCCCAGGACTCTGTTGGACATCTTTGCTGCAGGGGCACATTGCTGGCTCATGGTCAGCTTGCTGTTCACCAGGACTCCAAGGTCCTTCTCTGCAGAGCTGCTTTCCAGCCAGCTTGCCTCCAGCCTCTACTGGTGCATGGGGTTATTCCTGCTGAGGTGCAGGACTTGGTATTTGCCTTTGTCGAACTTCACGAGGTTCCTGCTGGCCCATTTCTCATACCTGTTGAGGTTCTTCTGAATGGCAGCACACCCATCTGGCGTTATCAACTGCTCCTCCCAGTTTTGTGTCATCTGCAAACGTGCTGAGGCTACCTTTGGTCCCACTATCCAGATCATTAATGAAGAGCTTCAACAGTATTTTCCCCAGTATCGACCCCCCGGGGTGCATCGCCAGTGACTGGCTTCCAGCTGGACTTTGTGCTGCTGATCACAACTTGTTAAGCTTGGCACCTCAGCCAGTTCATTGTCCTCTTATCTGGCCTGTACTAAAGTCAATAAATAGTAGCAATTGCTCTGCCTTCCCATTCTTTTGAAGAAAAGATGAATATGTACTAAGGGTAAAATTAGACACACATATACGGATATATTTTTATGAGAAGAGCATGTGCAGTCTCTTACAGTTAGCATTCACAAAATTGCATGCATTGGCCTCCATATAGCTCAAAATATGCTTTCTACTGAGTTTATGTAGCTAAGTAAATTTAACTTGATCCTGCAAGTCTCTGCGGATTTTATCAGAGGCTGTATGGATTTTTACCACCTCTGGTAAAAATTTTCAATAACATTTAACATAAGTAATACACTTTTGACCATCTGAAGTACAGTAGTAAATAGAATTTGCATGGAGTGTAATGTAGGAGAGCACAATGCTAGTATATGAAAATTACATCAAGGTAACATTTCAGTCAGTGTAATGACAAACAGAAAGGAGAAGAACAGCTTATTGGCATTTTCAAGGTTGCATTTGCCAGTTCTAGTGACTCATCTTTGAGGCAGTCTCTGAACATCGACAGATATCGTTCAAACAGTTACCTTTCCTATTCAAAAATTACAAGCCACTTCTGAGGCACCCAAAGGAATGTCTTTTTTTCAGTCATTTTCAAGATGTTTTCTTGATGAGCGTAGAAAAAGATCACAGATTTTTTATTTCTGTATCAGTGGCAACTACAATCTCAGTGGAAGCAAGACGGGAATCAGTGAGAAAGATAAAGGGCTATAGCAATATGCAAATGTAGCAATTGAAATGGGAGTTGGCAAAAAGAAAATTTAAAACTTTTGAAGCATTTGTGGAAGGCGGAAAGGTAGGATAGGGAAAAGATTGTACCAATATCCACATATACATATATATATATCTCTCGCTATATATATAGCTCTGTTCCATGAATATGCTTAGTTTGATGCATACAAATACTCTTAACGAGATCAGTGACCAAGTACACCTGTAAATACATCCAGGATCAGTACTACTGTAAAAAGGGGAAGATCTGCAGTGAGGGGTGGAGGCAGAGTACCTAAGCTAAGAATATGCAGAACCATAGGAAGACTGAGGTTGGTTCCAGCTGGAGGACTCTCGTCCAACCTCTTCTCTGGCCACATGCTCAAAGCAACACTAACTTCAAAGGCAGGTGAATTTGCTCAGGGCCTCACCCACAGCTTCCCTGTCTGTTCCAGTGCTTAACCACCCTCATCCTGAAGAGGTTTTGTTCTGAAACCCAACTGGATTTCCTCTCTTGGGACTTTCCACTGTTGCCTCTTGTGTATATCCTAAATTATCCATGGGGAATACGGGCAACTCTAGAAGGCAATCCAGCACATGTGAGTTGAAGCTACCTTCTTGCATTTCCTATCTTTCTCCATGCAAGGAGATTCAGGTGACTGTTCTTCCAAGGCTGGCACTTCACTACACTACATGGAACTGTCTTCACTACTGCTCTTCCTCAGAAGGAGAAATAAGTGAACTACATGTAGGAATTCTGTCGCTTGCTGTACCTTATGTACCAGATTTCTTAAATTCTGTATTTGAAAGAGTCTTAGTCGTTCAGCTGTACCCATTGTACCTGTACTGCTTTATGTTGGTTTATATCTTAGACTCTCTTTATTTTTTCTCAGCCGTGTTTCATAACTACCTCCTTAAAATACTACAATATTGTCTTTCCTTTCCAATGCGTATTTTCCAGGCTTTATAAAATTAGAGTTCTGCATGCATTCCTGTCTTAAAATGTTGGCACTCATGGATGACCCCTTTAAAATAATAATATAAGACAAAAAATTGCTCTGGTTAATAACACAACATGCTGCTGGCGAATCAATACCGCATACTACTGTGTGCTGCGTGCACACCCCCACCATGAGAATCCATCAAAGGCATTTGCATTTCCACGCATGATGTGGTGAGTCACCTTCAGATTCGACTGACAAAAAGGCACTTTAAAATGAGGTTGAATGCTGCCATGTTTAATTCTCTTTGTGAACCAAGCCTAACAGTCATGACCAAGTTTCCCCCCATTTGATCTCATTTAAATCACTGCACTTGTATCAGTAACCGTGGAGCACGTGGTTTTCCTACTTGTTTGTCATAGAAGAAAGGCCTGAAACAGACCTCGGGGTCACTTAGTCTTTCCCAACACGCACACCTCCTGTCAAAAGAGGCTGGACAATGTCTATGTCAGTTCTGATGGGCATCAAAAACAGAGGGTGGTTTTGGTCCTTTTGCTAACATCCATTCAGACAACGGGAGCGCAGCTTTCCCCACAGTACAGCAGGTTCTGTGTCTCCACCCGGGGATTTGTGAATGGAGATGTCTCTGGCAGAAGAAGAAACGTCTGGTTAACGCGGAGTCGGTCTGCTGCTAATCGATAACCCAAAGCCCAGCGCTACATGATTCTAATGCAATCTGCCAGAGCAAGAAATCTATGCTGGCTCATAATTCAGACAGATATGATTCAGACGTGGAAAGAAAAGAAATGGGGGGAGAGGGGATCAATATTGGGAAATCTCATCTATAGCTGCCATATGAAAGCTCCAACGATTGAGCTTTCTGTAACTTGAAACATTAATCTTGATGATGTGCAGAGGTTGGGAAGATGAAAAGGGAACACTAGATAACAATGAAACCTCTTAACAATTTTATCAGGGCCAGCTTTTACTGTCACTCACATAAAAACTGAAAGGCCAAACATAAAGATCTGCAGACTTCCAATACAGAAGGCCTTCAAAGTATGCTCATATTGTTCAGGAAAGTTATGTTGCTTGGTCAGCAAAATAACAGCTGAGGGAAAACGAAAGGAAAAAAACAGTTACCAGGAGCATCCTTCTGAAAAGCCTGATGTGAAGATAGTGCTCATTCCACCACCATCAAGAAAATGCACACAACAGTTTGATTTAAAGCTTTTTTTTTGTGAACACACACTTCACATACACTGAAAAAGTGGTAAGTTCTTGCGCTCATTGGAATTCAGCACAGAATCAGCCTTAATAAGGCAGCTATTTTTACAGGCAGTGGTGAGAGCCATGGTGGTTTAAGACAGAGGCAAGATTAATATATTCAAAATATGAAACTAATTTAAAGCGGAAAAGGCCAGCAGACCTAAATTTGTAATCATCTCAAACCCTTTCTAGGTTGAAAGTCATTCACTCACTGGAAGGAAAAGAGAAAAATAGATGTTGGCTAATTTGAATTGTCAGTTGTTTGATTCAATTTTGACTGCATCAGGATTGTCTGGTTTTTATGTGCAAAATTTTCCTCTTTTGATTAGTGTTCCTCCGTCCTCTGGATATCAGCTATAAATCAGAGAACAATCATGACAAAGTTTGGTTTTGTTTGAATACCTATTATAATTCCATTTTGTCTCATTTATACCCTAATCAAATAAATCCCACTGGAAGTTAGCCAAGGGACAGAGCTAAAGCAAATGACAGTAAATCAAGAACTGATCTTCCTGACATACAAAGTTTTAACCTTGGTGGGACAAGTGTTTAGCCTGTAATGAAGAAGAAATGCCGCAAAAGAGAAGGCTGAGCTATCTGAACAGCTTTGAGGATGAAAGCCTTCACTGCCTTCAGGGTCCAGCGTCAGCCCTCGACATTGGCTTACACGGTGCAAATAGGAGAGGGCACAGCTCATCGGGACTTACAGGCCAGGTGGTTTCCTGGGAGTGAAATAAATATTTGTGTGCCGTTACCTACAGGTTCCATTCCTCAGCTGCGACAAGCGTGCCGCTGGAGATAAAAAGTTACAAACAAGGTGTACTATTACAAACACTGAGTACGTGCCTTGGAGTTCTCACAAGAGCGCAAACTGGTCCTCTACTTCGCGAAGGCAGCACAGACCTGTAGCCATGACCCTGCAGGTGCCTGTGAGATCATCTCATGTACCTAAGTGCCCACTGGCAAGGAAGGAAGCAATAGTAGGTTGCATTCCCCAAAAGAAAACTTAAAGTCTTGAGCTAAAAATTTACCATCGTAAATTAAACTTCTGGCTAATAAGATGTTTAGGGGTTCTTTTTTGGCTCAAAAACTTGTGTTGATGACAGAAGGTAATGTAGAAATTCTGAAATATCTCTGCACATTGGAGCTGGATGGTTCTGCCACTGGAAAATATCCTTACCCCTGAGATAAGGATATTTTCGCAGGATCTCTGGGAGGTAGATGTTGCATCATGCGGACAAAACCTTGCAGTAGTCTCCATTGTGCCAGGCGTCATACAAGCACACACAAAAATATGAGCCTGAAAGAAGTTTCCATGTGGGAAGGCATGTTGACTCCTTGTCCCAGAAGGGACAGAGGTGCAAAAGGAGATTTGGGAAGAGATTAATTTCATCTGACTTCAGACATCTACAGTGCAGATCCTCTGTTTTAGTCACCTCGGGTTCCCCTCGTGCAACAGTGCAGAAGTGGACATTTTATGGCATGATTTGTCTGACCTGTTTTGGATGTCGACTTTAGGACGAGAAAAATTGCTCTCTAGAAATGCCCATTTCTCTCCACGAATCTGTCGAACAGCCTACATGGCAACTGTGCTGTAGGTATCTACACTTGGTCAGATGAATCCTCAGCCTTGTTGCTTTCTCCTCCCCTCGCGTACACAAGCTGAGGCAAATACAATCTGCTGTTAAGGTTGGTTTCCAAATTTCTGTTTGGAGAGTCTACAGAAGACTGTCACCCAATCTGTGTAGCTTAAAAAAAAAAAGCATAGATTCAATGTTTTTAATTATTTCTTTAGCAGCAGGGCATCTAGTGAGTATCACATAGGTGCTTTTGGCCAGAAGGAGAGCAGGAGGCTTTGCCTGCGTAGCAGCAGCAGCTTGGAGCCTGAAAACTTGATGCACCTCTCCTGACCTCCTTGTGCTCTCACCGGTGCTTCTCATGGGCTAGCACTAGCCTGTCAGCATCACGTTCTCTCCTTTCTTGAAATAACTTACTTCACACAGGGCAGGGAATAAAACATGAATTAACAGTACCTTCCTCTGTACCCAAGCCAAGATACCTACATATGATCACTTAAAACACCCCTGGTATTTGTTTTGATTATACACAGCATATAAGAAAACAAAATCAGTTTAAAAAATGAGCATTAACAAATATGTAAGAAACTAGTCAGAATTATTATTATACTCAGGCCAAGTGTGTCTATATACTAACATCTTTTTGTGAATAGAGTTGTCTGATTTTGTTTTGGGTGTTTTTTAAAATCTAGCCACAAGTATGAAGAGGCATGAAAGCTAAAATAAATCTAGATTAAAAATATTTACTTTGTGTAGAATTTATTATGTACTTAAGCATATATATGCCTCGCTTTAGTCATAACATGAGAAGAGGCGATCCATGTGAATGTAATGGGATGCCTGGCTAAATTGTAAATTCCTCAAAGACAGAACAGAACAGCAACTGTGCATTAGGGCCATTCTGAGCCTGACAACAATAAGCAAGAGCTGGAGAAATCTTTCCAATCACGAGGTTATTCAACAGAAAAGAGTTTCATGACATTTAAATTAATTCATTATTTTGGTCTTGAACTGACTGAGGAAAAAAAAAATGAAGTTAATTTTTTTTAAGGAATCAGCAGATTCATTCAGATGTGCTGTATGCAAAATGTTACAACTTCTTCAGAAAAATTCCAAAGTCAAATGTTAGCTAAATGCAACTTTTCACATTCCACCAAAATTTCTTCTTTGTTTTTCCTGGCTTTCAGTTTTGTCATCAAAACAATGAGTAGTTCTCACAGCCATGTTCCTATGCTGCCATGTGCTATCACAAACACATTTCTCTGAAAGTTTTAAAACAGCTCAGGCTTGCTTACCACTATCAGGCTCTATTCCAATATGTAGGGGGAAAAAAAGATATTAAATATAGAGCAAAATGACCAGTACTATAAACTAGTATTTCTCAGTGTGCCAATGTTTTCTTTGACCTTTCTGATGATGTTATGATGTCACGACTCTGCAGCTTTGGCCTATTTTCTGCGTAGCCTCCACTGGGTTAGATTTGATGGAAATAAACATCTTACATAACAGTCCGGCTGTGCACTCAGCTTTTTTTCTTCTCTATTTTTTTTGATTTTTTTTTTTTTTTCTGAAGGAGATTTTCCCAGCATGAATTCTGCACATACAATTAACATTTGCCAAATTTCATCTTCAAAATCTGTTCGGGTTTATAAGAAGATTAAGAGACAGAGCTGATGTGCTTCATCACCCTTCCCCTGTAATCACACAGCTTTGCACTAGGAAAGAGAGCAAGAGGCAGGTTAAAACTGCAGTAATTCCCTTGAAAGGAGAACTAAAATAGAAGACTGTGATGTGAGACTTTGTACTACTGGGATTATTTAAACCAAACGCTTTCAGGAAAGAGCAAAGATCAGATACAGACTACATTCACAGACATAAAAAATACCCTGACCTCATAGCTTTTGCTGTTATGTTAATAGCAAAGACAAGGAAGAACAGTATTGCACAGGAGAATCTTTAACACTTTCTTTTCTTGTTTCCCATATTTGTTTTGACTGAATATGTAACAGGTATGTGTACGGACAAAGACTGGATAGGAAATCTTCCTAAAGAATAAAGGATGAAATACATATATGGAAATACTTTTAATCAAAGTGAATACAGAAATAGGTGCATATATACCATGAAAAAAAATTATGCCACAATACATACAATGAATTGGCATTAACCAGGTTAGATACACAGGTTTTCAAAACTGGGAAAGTTTGCAGATTTTTCAGACTTGTTTACTTTTGCAACTAAAGTCACAGGAGATACCATCAACCTCTGCTTTCAAAATCACTGAACAGTTTAAAAACAATGACGATTAAAACCCAGTATTTGGGGTTTTCTTGTAGTTTATTTTCTGTGTTTCCATCCTTATGGCTTTAAGTTACCACATTTTACTCCACAAAACACAGGCAAGAGAAAAAACTTAAAAGAAAATGAGAAAGCTGAAATTTAGGGTAGTCATTGGGCACTTAAGCTAGGGATTTATTTATTTTTTTAAGTTTATGGTACCAGCTCTTCTCTCACACTGATTTCACCCCCCCCCACCCCCCCCGTATCTCTGTTGGCATTAGTGGGATGACCTGATCAGATAAACAGTGTACTAAATGATCAGACCTATGATTTCCAAATCAGAAGTGTTATGCGCTCTGTAGTAGAAAAGAAAGAATTGACATGCCACAGTGGAAATGAAACTGCTCCTTTCCATTTTTAATAATTAAATACTACCTAAGCCTATGGCCTTTAATTAACCTAATCACTTGTGTGCTTGCAAGAACAGCCTGTAGTCCTACAGAACTCCGTCAGCAGACTCACTCACCCTCCACAAGTTTGGGAAGAACCTGTTTCCAACTGCAAACTCCAGGATAAATGCAGGCTGACTTCCTCCACTGGCCAATCCACTGCATAAACAACCATATAATCAATTTACAGCACGCAAGCCAGGGTTTTCCAAGCATTGTTGAACTCATTACCTCTATCAGCAGGACATGTTAGTAAGTTTAACAGACTTCCTAAATATTTACTTTTCTCTGGAAATAACACCTCTTCAACTCAATGTTCTGTTTAAAGTTATGGCATTTTAGGAATAATTCTTTAACTGGTATCCTTCCTGCCTTGGGAAAAGCTATGCAAGGAACAATTTAACCTATGGTCCTCACTATATGAGATCATTTAAATGTTCTTTCTGAGACACAAATCCTCCACTTCCCGCTTTCTTTCAATCTTCCTTTTTCACTGTAAATTACATTATCACGTTGGAAGCATTAGGAATGATACTGCAAAGGGAATCCTTGCCTGTCTTCTAAATGGCCTCCCAGTTTTTGAGGTGAATCAAGCCAAAGAATTGGAAATGCAAATATAACTTAACGCTTATATTACCTAACTTGCCTTCAAGTTATGTACATTTTTATGTCCATAAAACATGAAAACAATAATTTAAAGGTTTGATTAATGGATGTTGTTTCTACTTAATTTATCCCATGGCTCTAATACCTATAAAGCAAGAACACTCTGGACTGATTCTTAAGATAATATGTTTATTGCATTGGATACAAGCCACACCGCAAATCCTAGTGTTGCCAGAAAATGGTAAACTACAGACCAGTACATCACATCAATTGAGAATGATTGAATGATTGAGAACTGAACTTCAGAGTTGGCAGAGACATTTACCTCTTAATTAGTGTTTAATTAAAAAGGAAGAACATTTAGTGAAGGGTCCCAAAAATAAGTAAAATTAAATTAAATCAAGGCAAGTAAAAAAGCATTCACTGTCTATCAAAATAAACTTCTTCTATGCACCAGACTATCGGGATTGCATTGTTTTTAAACTGGATTCCAAATGGCAAGGAGAATGTATTCTAGCAACCTAAAGGCTGTGTTGATATCATTTGGTTGTAATGAATGTCATCGGCAGAGCGTTGCAGCCAAGTAACACCAAAGCCCATCCACAAAGGAACCACTTTTAAGCAGGTTTGATTTCCTGATGAGAGGGAATTCAAACAAGGAAATTCTGGAGGAGTACGCAGGTAAACTTGACAAATCCATGCCGTGGGGAAATTGATCTCACAATTTCTCTCCTGTCTGAGCTGAGGAGAGAAAAGCTTTCGATTCTTCTCTGCTTCTGCACGTCCTTGATCATAGACTGGCTTCAGTTTCTCAGAAAATCCTTCTGAAAGACAATTAGCTGAAACAGAAGCTGCTACTGAGTCTGCAGAGTAGGAATAGGGGAAAAAACCCACCTGCTAGTGGTGTTTATGGAATCACACTGCCCTGTTCAGTCATATTCCCTCCCTTGCAAACCCTGATTTTGCTTCCACCGGTGAGCCTGGCTTCTGCAATTGAATTCCCCTTGGGCTTGCATTCCTTGTAAGAGTCACAAATAAAAAGTGACAAAGTGTCATGACTCGAGGTCAGGACCATAATTTTGGAAATACTAGTTTAGGAAGAACAAGCACAGCAGCTCAATAAAAGATGATCATTATCCCAGACTGCAGCTGAAAAACGCAGCTCCTTCTTAAAGCAGGAACTCAACCTCTACCCATATGATGTATATTAGAGCTAAAAATGCATTGGTTACAGCATTCAAGAGGTAAAAAAAAATGGGCACACAATCATTTCTGTGTGAAATAGAAATGGAAGCTCTTAATGAAATAATTTGTGTAAATTTTTCATGCGCGAATGGAAATCTCTGGATCTAAACAACTGCAGTTTTACAAGGCTTCGACCAAACAGATATAAATTCCCCTTGCAAAACCAGGTACAAGAGATCCAGGTACCAGATCACTGTACTGTGTATATATGAAGAGCTCAGAAAACATGGAGGAACTGTAACAGTTAATTACCCTTTAAAGAGGAAGGGTGATTTTTTTGAAGTTCATAGCTAACCAAGAAAAGGATTATTCACTTCATGGAAATAAGAAAAAGTGAAGTCTTAAATGTCTTAAAGCAGCACATAAATTTAATGTAGTTGCAAGTCCAAAGTCTAAATTGCATGAACTCCAAACATATTATCAGATAGGTTTTGTTTTAAATTAAAGCACTGTTATATAATTTTTTATGAAAAGATTTTTAATTGATCCTCCCTCCCCCAAATGTCAATATGACTTTATGAAAATACTTTGATTTTTCCTGACAGTTGAGTTCTCAAAAATTTCAGTAGTGACCATTTTTCCTTTAGATATGCACTAAACATCACATGTGCATTTCAGTAGGCTGATAAAGTATTTCATTAGTGTTGTTTGAAATCAGCACTGTTTCTACAAAGGAAATGTCTCATTCCTCCAGAAACAACAAAAATATCAATTCAACCTCAGAAATTATGGTCAGCCTTAGTATGTGGATAAAACTCTTCCTGATATGATAGAACTATCATATCAAAGATATTTTCCTGGGAGAAGATGTCCTTTCTCCTATACTCGCCTTTAAGAGATTTGTACTTTGGTACCTGGGCGGAGGACTTTAAAATTCTCAGAGTCATTGAAGTTTTCTAAGAGTTGCCTAAGAGGTGAGAAAACTGGTGTGAAAAAGCAAAAAGACAAAGATATAACTTTGGTGAACAAAAGTGCAAGTTGATATCACAGCTCTGCCAGAAATCAGTGGCATACAGAGTGGTTCTGCAGCTTTCAGATTCAAACTTTCACAGCTAATTTAGGAAAGTAAACCTTCCCCTTCATCCCATCCGTGCACCGCAATATTGTCCCCTTTATCAGTATAATCAGATAGAGAAAAATCTGTCAGGCTTAGTAATGCTGAGTTTCTAATAAAATGAATAAACAGATGCAATTCATGACCTCTTTATGGTAAATCATGTTTTAACGTTTCGTCTGAGGCTTAGTCAAAGTTACAGAAAAATGGAAGTGGAAACTGTATGCCCACATTATTACAAGCCAGGTTTCCAGGAGAATTTATGAGCTGCGAGGAATTCATAAGCCTTGGGCATCTGTGCCTTTTCCTCTTAAAACTGATACATATTGTGTATGATTTATGAGCAACACTGGTTAAAAATTGGATACCAAATTGAATCTGTTCCTTAAACCAATTTTATGTATATCTATAAAAATGACAGATACAAGATACAATGTCAAAATGGAAAGGATAAACCAACCAAAAGTATTAACAAAATTTAATGCATTGCCTCCCACTTCTCCAACTACTGTTCAAGAGAGGAGAAAGACACGAAGTGGATGGGGGATGGTCTCAAGTCTCAAACTTTAACAGCACTCCCTTCCCTGTGACAGTACACAGCTTTGGAACATAGAAGCTGGAAGTGAAAACATCTGCTTGTAAAGGATCCTACTTTAAGGGGCTCTCACATTAGTTCTTGCTTAGCTATCGCTAAGTGACATAAACTCTTACGTTACACGAGGATTCGCGGTTGAATCTGACACTGAAATACGCAGATTCTGTCACACTCAATGGCTGTGAGTGATGATTAAATGATAAGAGTCCCCAGGCATAATTTAGAAGGTTTTCCAGACCTAAAAGATATTACCTCACGCTTCCCAATGGACCAAAGTGTCCCTCGGTTCTCCATCACTACCTCTGTCCTACGCCGAACATACCCCCACCGTTTCCAGGGCTTAAGAGACTGAAAACTTTTGACTGCTTTCTGTGGCACTTAAACCAGAGGAACTACCCTCCTGTGAAAGCAGAGTTTTAGCAATGCCTACAGAACACCTCCTGCTGCCTCATCCCTTTTACATGATGTGAAGAGGCTGGACTAAATTGAAGCTCTCACAAGAAATCTTCAAAATTAATTCAAGTAATGTTCTGATTTGTTTTCTATCCTGTTATTGGTGGCCTTCCTTGTTTTTTAAGCCCTGTATTCATACTTATCACATGAAGATATTAATGGGCAGGTAAAACAGATGCCATCACCCTTTTAAGTCAATGGGAATTTACACAGGGAATGAAACTGGCTTTATGCAGACGGTGTGAAAAATAAAATCTCTTTGGGGCTCCTTAGGTTTAGTATGAAACTAGGTGAATTCCCTAGGTTTCTTGTATTCGCTTTTATTTCTGCAGGGACCTAGGAAATATTCCAGGAAAAATTATGAGCCCCAATATAACCTTTCTGGCAAATAATTCAGAAGATACAGAATACCCACAATTATGCAAGTATGTCTGCCTTATGAAAAGCCTCATTTTAAACTTTCTTGACCTGCATGTGCCCTTGACAAACATGTGCTTAACTTTAGTTCATGCCGTTGATGGCAACGTGACTACTCATGAGTTTGCAGTTAAGTGAATTTTTGGATCAAGATCTATGCTGATTGTATTGCATGTTTTTGTGGGAATATGGGAACAGAGGGCTCAAGAGGACTATCTGAACCCTCAAATCCAGGTCTCTGTGATCTTAGCAAACATAGCGTGATGTGTGCCACATCAAACAAAAAAGTCTGTTTTAGAAGGGTGCACATCTTCATCACACGACCTCACCATTACAGAGCACTTTCAAGAGTCCAGAGTAGCACCTAAACAACAGCAAACCCAGCCAGAACCGTAACACAGTGCAGGAACAGGCCAGAATGGAAGGAGAGCAGAGGTGAAAATCTGGACACCTGTAAGAGTAGGGGACCTCACATAAAAATGTTCAGATGAGCCTAGAAAGAGAAGCAAATTCCCTACATCACAGAGAGCAAAAAAATCCCAAAGTTCAGCCAATCTGACCCAGGGTAGAAATACTCCTTACGTCCACAGCTTGTGGTTTAGCCCCAGTGGATTAGCAGAACAACCACTCAAGAGGTTGTAATGCGTTTAGAAACGTGAGTCCATCTCAGCCATAACTAGCTGTGGCACAAGTGTAATGCTTCATATGAAGGAAAAAAAAACCCCCAAAACAACAAAAAAGCCCTCAGATAAAACACTTCAAAACCCCAACTGTTGCTTATATTCAATGGAGCTTGGTTTTATTAGTCAATTAAAATAGAATTCATCAGACTACAGGTAGATGCCTACTTGTATGACACCATTTAATGGTCAGTGGGAAGAAACAAAGGACAAATTCACTTCTTCCTAAAGTAGATATCTAAAATAGGCTAGGTTTTTGCACCTTAAAAGTGTTTAGTTCACTCTATTGATTGGAAAAGAGATCTAAGATAACTAGCTCCAAGGTAGGTGCTCACACTGTAAAGATAATTGAATTAGCTGAATCCCATGCTTAAACTGTAAGAAATATTTTATTGATTTGAATTGGAATTGCTGGCTTTTTTCTTCCAACAAATTTTCTTGCTTTCTTCTTTTTGCCTGAGTGACAGGCAAAACAGATACATTTCCTGAGCACATATATATTTTTGTCTTATTCATTCCACCAAAGTAAAAAAAAAAGACTTCTAACTGAAAAGCAATGAAAAATGATAACTGCAAATAGTAGTTACCACCTGTGATTTGAGCTCAGATTCAAGTGTTAGAAATACAGAAATTGAATTTTCTTGAGTGAAGAAGTGATATTACTCATTATAATATATATGATTAATGTGTGAGTATTTTGAAAGGAACATATCTTGTAATTCCAGGGTATTTTCTCTAGGCTCATTGTCAGGCAAATTCTTAAAGCTGTTATTTGAAGTTTCCCACAGACATCACTAAAAGCTCTTTTCAGCACCAAATACCAGCACAAGCCTGAACAAGCTGCACTGAAATGTTCATTCCCACAATCCATCCACTGGTGTTTCGAAATGGCTTGTTGCTTGCATTAATCTGTAAGGTAAAATTCTTCCTTAATAAAGCTGACAGTGGTTTATCTCACAGAAATCCAGCGTATTGTGTTACTGCGTAATGTAGGCAGGCTGGACAAAGATGATTCTTGACCAGTGCAAGCACAAAACAGATACACTGCCTTGGGTAAAAATCTTTCTTTCCCGTGCAAGCAGAAGTCAGTATTACCGTGGTGGGATCTGGAGAGCAAAAGAGCTGATTCATCACAGGTCACTGCAGTTTTAGGGACTCCTTCCCACATGTCCATGACCACATCCTCTGCTGGGGCACTGAGAAGATCCAGCTTTCCTCTAAACTGTTGCTCCACAACCTTGGGCAAGTCACGTGGGGCCAACTCTAATTAAGAACTTCAGTGCCTAAACCAAAAGGGCTACAGAACAAAGTCATAACCTTGAAAATAAACATCGTAACTCCTGCCTAAGCCTGGATGTGCCGGAGCTTACCGGGCCTCCTCTTTGTGTAATGTGGAGGTCTCCAAGCGCAGAGAAGTGCCCATACCCAGAGCTGTCTCTGGTTTCTGAGTGGCTCAGCACCTCCTCACGCCTGGGCACGGCTGTTCCTGGGCTTGTTTCACCCAGCAGGTCTGTTCAGCGTGCTGAACACAAACCCAGCAGGACAAAAGTCCTTGCAAAATGCATCTGTGCTACCAACTTCAACAAATGCCGAAAGTCTCCTTGAAGCAGAGATCAGAAGTCAAGGCATCTTCTCCGATGCAAGCGCCCACTACACCAAGCTGGTGAGCTGCACCTTCTCTTCTCTCCCTTCGTGTAAATCTTGAACGTTCTGCTGCACAGTGACCTGCCTTCAAAGGGAAGGAGTAGAGCTCGTCTCCCACCGCAAGCCCTCGTCATCCAGAAACATCACCCAAAAGTTTCTAGATACCTGGCTTTAGAGACAGCCTCTTCCTCAACATGCTGGCCTAAGGCAGCTCCTCCTCCCAGGTGTTTAACTGTCTCATTGTGCCATCTCTGGAGCTTTAAAAGACTTAAAAATCCAAAGTTGAGCATCTGGTCTAAGTAATCAGTTCCTTGCCCTTTTTGCCTGCAGTGAGGGAAGAATCAGGATGTGTCTCAGACCTGCTTGCCAATAAAAAAGAATAGAAAATGGAAGCTGTCTGTATTTAAAAATTATATATCACCAGCATGTTTCCTGCCTACGTACGCAACTTAAATGAAATAGTTCAAAGTCAGACATCTGGGTACCTATAAGGATATTGTCCTTTGTTTCTGTTCCTAACCTAAAAAGAGGAGATTGTTGTATTTTTTCTCCTCATCTCCCTATATACCAGGGTGCTACTAACTTTGTGGCAAGGGCCTGCCTTTTTTTTCCATTTGATATCTCATATAAAGTCTCTACAAGTCTTCCTGTTGTGCTTCAGTGGACTTGCAGTAGAAATAATAGATAATACTCCATGTCACTCCGAGGCTTATGTAAGTATTGCTCAGAAGCATTGGTACTTTCAACTTCTCCTGAGACATTTAAACACATTCCTTAAAGGAAGATTCCTCTGCAAAACATTTACAATAAAAAAACACTTCCTGTATGCTTACAAAATGATTTAGTTTTCAAGGAGCTGTTCTGGATTTCAGTCCTTTGCCTGTGATATATTCTGAACCTTGCATTTTGTATTCTGAATCAGAAAGCCAAGCGTTGCTCAGACAGCTGAGAGATTTAGATCTTCTGCATTAGCTGTATGATGCTTAGCAGTAAATTTTCCGAAGCTACTGGATAAAATATGTTCAGCCAAAGCAAAAGTGCTTTAGAGTTGTGTTCTTTTTAACACAACAGGGACACCTCCCAGATGCTGCAGCAATAGAAATGAAAACAATAGTCATTCTTTTGCCAAGATTAGACTGAAGCCTAAGAAAGGACTTCTTTTTTAACAGGATATTTTATAAATACATAAACATCTTCTGCTTCCTCAAAATGTCTTTGGCTTAGCCCTCACTGTGTGGCTTTTTCTCCATCTTTTCTGGCTTGTCTAGGTGAGGTATGAAAATGTAATTCTAGAAAATGTTGGCTGGCAGATGCTATGTCCACACATTTTGGAAGTCTAGTTTTGGCAAAGCAGTCTGCCTTTGTTATACACTAAACTTAAAGCTTAAGGGAACCTAAACTTAGTTTGATTAATTCAACAATAGTCTAAAGACATCCATTCTGCTTACAGTAGGACTTCAGCACAGTGAAATGGTATTTACTAGGAGGAGACTTTGTTGTTTTTAAGGACATTAGAAGTATTCTCTCAACCTCATTCTAGGCATCTAAGCAGGTACCCTGAGTCCGAACCTGAAACTATGCCCTGTGCCCGTAGTAAGAAGTAGCTAGTGAGACAACACATTATAGTTGTATTCCATGTTGCACTTCCTTGGAGAATATGAAAATTAGAGTTTCATAACTGAGCAAATGTTTGCCTCAAAAATGCTCAGAATGCTGAAAGCAGATTACGTTCGTATGGCTGTAGGTCAAAATGGTCCTCTGAAGAATATTCAGGATTATAATAACACACATAGTTGGTGCAGTCCTGAAGGGGCACTTTTCAAAATTAAGGTCAATTTATGTGCTCTAAGAGAACGCTCTAGATTTACTATGTTGATTCATGCTGTTGATTTGTGTTTTTTTGTATCGGGACTGTGCTTTTGAAGCAGATTTCCCAGTCATCTCACCTAAACATGCTTTGGTCTGCATATTGATGTAGTCTCAGAGCACCTAAACCAGAATCCTTTAGGACAAAACTAAACCAGAAGCACCCAGCACTCTATTGTATGCCAACTGGTACTGGGTATTGACTCCATGGGAAAAACTAACCCAAAGTAAAATCCCTGTATCCCACACAGTATGGGCATTGGTTCCTCTGTATCTCTGTTTCACTCTGTAGGTTGAGATCCATGCTCGTCCTATTCCATGCACCATACTACTTGCAAATGTAAATATAGCCTCTGCAATATAAAGAGCACAGGCCTGAATCTCAACTGCTGTTAAGTCCAGGTTCTTTCTTTAACATCAGTGAAGCTGCACTGATTTATATTCACTTAAGGGTCAGGGTCTAGTGAAATGTTTTTGAATGAACTTGAAAGATATGTCAGGAAAAAGATGTTACAGACATCGAGTTGGTCATTTCTGGTTTTTTACTAGGCATTTCTTACTCTTCAGATAGCTGAAGAGTAACTCCAATGAAAGCTGCAAAGCAGGTGCTGATCACCTTCTCAAAAGCCTTCACTGTGCTTCAGTAATTGCAGGGCTTCTTGCTAATCTGAAGCTGTGATCCTTGAGGATTTAAAGGCTGAAAGTAAAGAAATAAAACAGATCAAAGACATGTACAGATAATGAAAACAAAAGGTTATCTAAAAAATTACATTATTATCTAGAGCAAGGCCTTGGCCATGCCGAAAGACCTTGGCTTCCTAAATCCACGAGTTGGGCTTTCTTCCATTTTATCATCAGACCCATCAAATACAGGGTCAGCTGGCATCTGGGTGCATAGTTTTAATTTAAACACTATTGAAAATGTAGTTTAATGTAACCACCAGATTTCATACAGAACCACTGCTGAGTTTCTGAGAAGAATGAAATGAAAGGAAATCAAGTATATTTCACTTGCTCCTGGTATTATTCATTATTGTTATTATTAGCGAGTAGCTTGGGGTTGCGGAATGAATGCAAAAAGATTCATATTCTCCTTGTTAGTGATGAATGACTCTGTTATGTAGGAAGCCATTAAAATCCTTCCACTGTATAGTTCACATTTGCTTCCTAAGCAAGCAGGACTTGGATCCTCCTAAATCCTTGCCATTTTGTTTTGGAAATCAAAGTGAGTGATTACAGTGCACCTTCTAGCTCTCAAATATGTTACTTGTTTGTATTACAACACCATCAAGACAAAACCCACTGTGCCAGGTCCAGTAAAAGACACATGATAAGAGACAGTCTGTGCCCCCAGAGGACTCACCATCTAAAGAAATATATTCATTTTGTATTGTAGAACTCAGCAGAGAATTCCCCTGAGGCTAAGCACAAAATAGTCTAAAATACAATTATTGTGAATTGTTAAATAAAACAGCACTGGATGAATGTGAAGTGTCACCGTGATTCAGGTATGTTTTGTAAGGCTTCTTTTTAATTTGTCTCTTCTCGTGCACCATTTGCGTTTTCCAAGCCATTAAAATACCCCTGGCACAGCCTATTAGTGTTGCAGAATGAAATGTGTATTTTCTCTTCAGCGTTATTCTTTTACAAATATGGGTTTCCTACCAGCTATGTGAACTGGATAGACATTAAGTACTGACATATTTTCCCCTATATCTCCTAATTTAGAACCAGAACTGACTAGGTCCTTGTCAGTCAATGTGATGGACTTGTATCACTAAAGTGTTAGAAAGGGCTTTGAAATGGGTAAACAAGCAGGATATGTAACTCTAAAACTGATGGTGTCCATCAACTTCTCCCGTAAGGCATTTTTTCCATATATTAGACTCATTTATTGACCTTTCACGCTGTGTGTTCCATGCTCCTGCCAACTAATGCCAGCCAAAATTTTCAATTAGAAATGCAGACCATCTGAAGAAAAGGCTGTTTCTTTTCACTTACATTTCTTCCTCATTTAATTTTGTATTTATTCAAGGACTCTGGAGAACTGCAAAGACTACATTATGCCCAGTTAATTTACAGCCCTCATTTTTATTGGGTTACTGTGAATTCCAGTTTTTAAATAAGCATCACTATGTCACAAAAAGACATGTGTGTACATCTTGTATGCAGGGCTAATTTTGTATGAAAGTAAGTGCTAGGATGAGGTGCTAGAATGCTAATAGCATATTTGTAAGTTATATAGCAGCAGAGCTGACAGGCAAACAGATTCTGGCATGCCATTTCAGACTATTTTGTCACAAAATTAGCTTTGTGAAAATGTTGTTTAGCGCTTTGGGGTTTTTTGTTTTGTTTTGTTTTTCTTCTATTTTTTTCCTGAAGTCTTCTAAATTGAAATTCATTATGCTAAATTTTCAAGTTCTAATGAATCCAAATCACTCTTTCCTAGTTTCACAATTGTTTCCTAAGTGTGAAGGACTTGGGATGTTAAGGGAGGTCAAATTCACAATACAAGATATTTGATGTACTAATTTGTTAATCATTTGTACTAATTTCTGCTTTGATTGTGCCTAGTCTCCAGCCTTTTTTTTTTTTTTTTCCTTTCTCTCTGGAAGATCCCATTACTTTCTTTCTATGCAATACATGATGACTGGTCCTTAAGCAACCATAAAGTTTTGGTGCGGTTATTAATTAGTTTTTTATCTATTATAAAGTCCAACCCAGAGTCACCTTGTACTGGATAAAATACTTTTTGTCCAACAAAAAACAGACAGGCATTTCACAGACATATTAGCCTGGAGCCTGGACAAGCACAAAAGGTTGCAAAAAAGCAAGTCACCTCAGCTGTGTCATGCAGCTCTCTGGGGTCACTGAGGAGTTGTATCCACAAGCTTATTCTCTCTTTAAATTGCTGAAAGCACGTAGGGAATTATTTGGAAAAGTTGTAAGTGAAGACACAGCAGCCAGCACAATTACGTTCTGTTTCAGAGCAAGGAGCAGAGCCCAGTGTGGGGTCTCTGTCCTCTTGAAGCTAACAGGGAATCTCGCGTTGCCTTCAAGAGGGCTCTGATGTCTCCCTTGGTCACCTACTTCTCTCCCCATTGCACTCCTCCCTTCCATTGGACCATTCTACTTCCTCCAAAAGGTCATGGGATCCCCTTGATTCGCCCCAGCTAAATGTTTGATTTTAATCAGGTCTGGGCAAAGGATTCAGGGTTGGTTGGTTTGTTTACCCTGTATCATTTTACTCAACCCTGGTCAAGCACAAAACTGAAAATTAAATAGCTGACATGTAGCCCTTATTCTTCCAACCCATCAGTTACCATAATATTAGCAAAGTTGCCTGAAGCCGTAGTTCTGGGGCAGCCGGGTTTCAGCAGCAACCCTGGCTTATGAAGTTTCATTCATCTCCCATCCATCCCGCTGCCGATTCCTCTCCCTCTCCCTCTTGGATCTACAGAAGGAGTAGTTTATGGAGCCATACTGCACGCTACAGAAACGGTCGAACAAGATCCTTCCCCAAAATAACCCGTCATTTCAGCGACCCCGCAGTCAGTGCGGTGCCACGGGTCCTGCTGAGCCAGTGGAAAAACAAACCGTGAAGCGGTGATGGGGACAAGCAGCTCAGATGAGGGAAGCAAACCGGTCGACAACTTTATCAAATGGCTTCTCCTCCCTCATCTGTGTGCCATGGACTGGCCCTTGCAGGAGAGCTGAACTGTGCCTAATGAAAGAAAACAGCATGCATGCATAAAAAATAAAAGGATATTAACAATGAGAAAATAAAGTAAGAAAAAAGAATTTTATGACAGCCTCACAGAAAAAAATACTGCATAGGAACAAGGTCTGACCTCTTCAGGGCACACTATCAATATTTCATGAAAGTGTGATGAAAGGAAACATTTAGCAACACAGCGTTAAATTTCTGTCTGACAATATATATCTATGGCAGGCAACAGAAATATTAGCTTGGACTCTGAATCTGTGTAGTTTTTCAAGGAATTCAGAAATTACCTGTGTGAAACTTGCAGAAAATTGAGACAGAAAATGTAGCATTTAAAGTTACTGAGTGGAGTTCTATTAAATAAAATTCTTCAGTAATGGCTTAAAAAAAATTCACTTCAATAGCTTTCTGACAAGGAGTGTGCACAATGTGCTAAGAAATATTATAAGTATCTCTAAGTTTAACCAAATGAAATGTGTCTGGGACTTGAGCATTTCCCTCCAGGAAGAAAAGATTGAGCAATATGCTTTCAGATTTAGCAAAATACTGAACAGGGGTGATTAAAAAAATGAGGCAAAGTGTTTCCATCAGAAAACACAATTTCATTGAAATGGAAATATTTTGAGTGAATAAATCAGTTCTGCTGAAATCCGCTGGGGTAAATCATTTCAAGGAGCTGTTCTGATAACATAAAAATACTTTATTTTTACTTCTAACTTCTTTTGTTTAGACTTTTCAGTCATATTAATACATCATCCTCTATACAATATTCCGCAATATATAATGTACTCCATAAATTAAGATGACTGCTTTTTCCTGGAAAATAAATGCTTCAGTAATCCTTAGTGAGTATTTATTTTTGAAATTCATATTCTTCTGGAAGTTTCTGATGAGAAGTAAGGTATATATGGAAACATTAAAATTTCCCAGAGAATTCTATTTCGTGACTCCCACTATCTTTGATTCCACATTCAGTCTTTCCTTAGTAGTCTAAGTGACATGTTATCCAGGATGAAGCCTGCTGATTTTTACAGTAAATGACTCTTTGAAGATACCTAACCACAATTTAAGGACCTTTTCATCATTAATGGGAGAGGAGAGGAGACTGGAGAGAATGAGGACTCAGCCAACTGAGATCTTTATTTGCCTGGGAACATAATTAAACAAACACATTGCTCATGACAGTGGATGGATTAACAGCCTCTTAGCCTGAATGTATTATGTCTGAAGAGGTGCTTTGCCATAAAAAATTCACCACACTACCCTTATAATGTAGTCTGGAAAACCACCCTCAAGGCTAAAGGAGCTGGTCAGTTTTTATCTCACCACAAATACTTGCCCTCTCTGCCAAGGTTACAGGATAGGTTAGTGGAGTGAATCTGCGATGGGAGCAGTGGGCCACCAAAAAAATGTTTAAAAGCAGTAGCCTGTTTCATATAGATTACTAAAAACTCCCAGGCATTCGGCTGCAGGGATTCGTAGCTGCTGCCAGCCAAGAGCAGTCAGGGTGGTGACTTCAAGCCCTGCACCGTGTGGTTTTCCAGGAGAGCGCTCTGCCAAAGAGGAGTGGCACTCTTATCAGTAGTTTGGGATTTTTTTCCCGTCTGCATGTATTTTCATAGCTTTTGCTTAATTTGCATTTCTTAAAAGCCTATTTCACAAATATACTGCATCTGCAGTGATGAGTGAAAATGCCTCATTTGTTCCTGAAAGTGGATTGTGGGATCCCATCTAGCAAAAATGCTAATGAAGAACAAATACTTCCTTTTTTCCTGAGGGCAAATTTAATCATGGAAGTGTAGCACTTCTAAGTGCATTAACACCTGCAGTACAGTAAAGAGAAGTCGGTGGTATCCAATATTGCCTTCTAATCAGTCATGCAGAGGTGTTTTCATTACAGGGAAATACTGGCTGCATTTACTAAAATCAATAAAGTATATTCTGATTAGAACTGAGTGAAGTATGTGTGTATATATTCATATATATGTATTTGTGTGTATATATACGGCTGAAGTATATATGTATATTCATATTATGTATATGCATGTATATAATCATATGCTCACTCTCTTGCGCGCTCTCTCTCTCTTATATATATAGAGAGAGTAGGTAATAAGACCATACAATACCTTCCTATTCAGGTGTCCCAGTGTTAATTTTTCACAATTACTTGGCACGTAATCAGTTCATGCAAAGATCTTCAAAACCTTGAACTGGTTCCTGTCAAAATCAAAATCAGCTTTGACTGCTATAATACAACTTCAGCTTTTACTGCTGAAGTCCAGGAAGAAGTTCTGTAAGCTTCAGTGCAGCTGGATTTTTCATGCTTAAAGGGGTCTTGTGGTTATTAAAGAAATTCTACTTTGACAGGAAAACAGAAACTGTAAGAAAATCTAGATGGACCTGGGGGAGGAATTAAAGAGGGAAAACAGGAGTCAGTGTAATAGAATTAACAAGGGCTTGTAAAACACTCGTCTTTAAAAAGATAACTTTGGCCACAATAGATAATATAGAAAATTGGAAAGTAGCGAATGGAATAAATGCTGTGACTAAAGCTGCAGATCCACAAAGGGGATGAATTCTTAACCACAGAAGAATTTGATTTGGGTCAGGAAACTATCAAGGACAGATATATGTATGGATAAAAATGATAAAAAATATTTTTTAGGAATGTTGCTGAATTCACAGAAATTCACAGGTGGGCTAAGTATCTCATTCCCACTGATTTCCTCAGTGGAGACAGTCTTTGACTTCTTAACATTATGTCGTTTAGAACATGGTCTAATTCCCTTTGAAGTCAGTGGGAGAGCAGAGGGAAATAATCACAGTCTGGACAAACAACAGCACTGATACAAAGGCTCAGATGGGAGAAGGTAACCGAAGGGAAAGAAAGGGCAGCAATCTTCCCAGCTCCAGAGACAAATTAACTCTCGCTTTGAATCATGTCAATGTGGAATCAATCACAGAATGGTTGAGGTTGGCAGTCACCCCTGGAGATCATCTACTCCACCTCCCTGCTCAAAGCAGGGGCAGCTAGACCAGGTTGCCCAGGACTGTGTCCAGCTGAGCTTTGAGCATCTCCAAGGATGGAGACACCACAACCTCTCTGGCAACCTGGTCCAGTGTTTGACCACCACCACACTGATTTTTTTGTCTTTTATTTTTTCTCTCTATGTGTCATTTCTCATATTTCCATTTGTGCCCATTGCCTCTTGTTCTCTCATTGGGAACCACTGAGAAGAATTTGACTCCATCTTCTCTGCTCTCCCCCATCAGGTATTTATGCACACTGGCAAGATCCTCCAGGCTGAACAGTCCCAGCTCTCTCAGCCTCTCCTCGTACGTCAGATACTCCAGTCCCTTAATCATCTTTGTGCAACATTACTTGTGATAGACTGGATGGATGCTCTGAATGTGATCCACGCCAGTTTGCTAGGATCTACAGATGTAAATCTGTAGTTTAAATCTGGCCATTTGTACTCATGGATCTCAGCTCTCCTCACTGCAGCTCAGGTGTCCACCTGGGTTGGACATTGCCGTTACTATGGCATTGAGCTCCCTGGAGAATAACCAGTTAAGGGAACAATACATGGAAGAGTACTTTGTGCTGCCCTTCCAAATACGATACTTGGTCCACCACTGTGAGCAAAATTAATAAATAGTGTATTTAAACAGCCACCACTAAGCATCTGAGCTTTCATCCTCTGGCAGTGCTATCCACACTTCTTGGAGATGTCAGTTCTTGGAGTCTAAAATCTTGAAACTGTCATGTTGGTGAGCTACAAAGTACACTGACAAAGTTTTCTCCACAACCGGAACAGTTAGAGACAAAAATCTGTCATTAGCAGTTCCCATGTCATTTTAATGGAAGATAGAGACATGCAATTGAATATTTTGAACAACCTGGCTATCATAGCATACTCAGTTTCAAAATTTCATGAGCTGCACTAACTGGCCATGTGCATATGCTTAACCGGTCGCCTTGTGAAGCGAAATGCGATCAGCTAAACTTCAACAGAGGTGGTTTAAGCTGATGCATATTCCTTTGCAATTGTGACAGCTATGGCATATACAGGGTTTATTATACCAGTTTATTAAGCTGCCAAACCCTATAGGTTTTATTTCCCTATATGCTGACATCCTGGTATTTTTACTAATATAGCTTGACTAGGATGGGCATAGTTCAGTACCATAAATATGCTTACTCCAGTAGTTCATTCCCCTCCCCGTATAGGAATATCTTTTAGTGATAAGTATGTAAACACACATATAATCGTGTTCACATACCTCAGTGCCACTGTAACCCTGCCCAGACTGGGAAGGGCTACTGCATTACTTCAGTTCTATCAGTATATCACTCTAATTTTTGCCTCTCTGGTTCTTTTTGTAAGAAAATGATGAGGAGAATGAGAAAATGCCAGCAACCTAAACCACTGTCTAATAGGCCAAATTGAGACCAGTCCGTTCATGATTAATAACTGGTGACTGATAGAAGAGAAGTGGATTCAATCTATGCCTTTGGCAGCTGTATTAATTCATATATGTTCTCCATATGTGAGGACATGTGACTGTTTTCCAAAACTCCACTTCATCCAGCCCACGAACGGCAAACCTTCGTAATAATATTTCCACAAGAAGGACCAAACGTTTATATGGAGAATAAATATTTTGTGAAGGTGGTAAATGGCTCGTGCATGGGGAGCTGCTGTCACAGTGCGGCCATGGGAGAGGACTGTGTAGTGTGCAGTTGTAGCTGCAGAGCACAGACCCTGTCCTCTGTGAGTAGTGGTGCGGCGAGGAGAAGGGACAACCTCACTTCTCATCAGTGCTTCTGGGCTGGGACAGGTGCATGGGAAGTCCATAAGAAATTCAATGGTCACTAAAATGAAATTATGGATCAGTAATTTAAAGCAAAGAGAACAACGTGCTTTCAATTTCCTTGCCACAAAAGGTATCAACATGTACTTACAAAAGAGTGAAGTAGGAAAGGGCAGAGGAGAAATAACAATCAGAAAGTAATGAGCTTTTTCAGAGAAATTTCTCTTAAATATACATTTCTTGCCTTACTCGCATTTGTTTAGTAACATGAATTATGCTAACTGCTTGTATCAAATGACTTCATATGAAAGCATCACCTTTTGCATAATGCCCTTAAGCTCTGATTGTGCAAAGATTTATGTATGTATTTAACTTAATGTACCCTGGGCCTTATTCCTAGTTAAACTGAGGCCTTTTTACATCATTGTAATGAATGTAAATGTACTTGATGACTACTTTCAGACCAATCTTGCCACCAGACCACTTTAGAGAAACCACAGAGTAAATAAGTCATAGACCATGTGAGTAGGCCCATTGATTTCAATTATGCCATTCACAATGGGTTGTGCGTGTCTGTGTGCCTGCGTGTGTGAGTATTTACACATATGCATCTCTCTGCAGAATCAGGTTACTCTTACATGGCTGAACCTAAGTGAGAACTCTTGGTAATTAAATCCTCCAACCCTTCATATTAACCATTGTATAATGAGTTGTTACTCCCCTTCCTTAATTATTAGGGATTATTATTGTCTTTGCATTGCATGATGAGATGATTACTTTTTATTCTGAAATCTATAATGTATGGTCATTACATGTAGTATGAAAAGCCCTGTAGTCTACCTCTGAGTATGGATTATCTCTTTCTGTGCCTAGGTAACTACAAAAGTTGAAGGTAATTCTCCTCATATGTAACCCTTTGCAAAACACTGAATACACCTTTTCATCTGCATTTCCAGTACAGTTAATCACATTGTGGAAGAGATTACACTAAATATATTATCAAGACCAAACCATTAAGCAAATGTCACTCAGATGTGTCAGTGAACAAAGGGTGGAATCCAGAGATGATGAGTTTAATAGACTTTGAGCTTTCAAGTCAATAGTTACTCTGATTCTTCCATCCATCAATATGGGCAAATGCTATATTTCCAAACAAAGCTCAGATCTGACAGCTCAATATTTGTATGTGATCAGAATTGTAATTATTTTAATTTGAATGTTAATTAATTTATTTGTTAACTGCCTCTTGGGCTGGTGCTCCATCTGGCCCGGTTTCATGTCTCTTGATGATATTTATTTGTGGTCTGATGATGAACACAAGGTGTGTTTATATACTTTGAAATAATACCGTTTAATGATGGGAGATGATATTCTTCAGAATTCCTGAGGCAGACTGCCAGGTATTTAATTGTGAATCTATTAATTTCATCATCTGAATCTGCATCTCTGTCATTCTTTTCATATACAGTGAAAATCTGAGTCAAGAAAGTTTCCCATGTACACTAGCACACATAGGTTTTTAAAATGCATCATGGGTCAGACTCGGATTATTACATTTTACTGTTTGCGCAGGCATTTAGAGAAAGCAAAGCATATGTGTATTAGTTTAAATAGATAAAATTCAGTACAAAGGAAATGGACTCCTGGGAGGAACAGTCTGAACTAGTCGCACATGGCTGACTGTTAAATTAATGGCAAGCACTTGGGAGAAGTTCTGGAGTCATTGTGGGCAGCTCAATAGAAACATCTGCTCAGGCACAACACTGGCAAAATAACCGAACAAACGATCATTCAGGCCAGCTCTCCACCTTTCTGAAGCTGCGGAATTGAAATGGGATTCAGCTCAATAACCTCAGCAATTTAAAAGTTAGACATCTAGTGGGAAGTAGCTCCTGAAGCTTTTTCTGTGGTCAATGGAGGGAGACTAACCTCTGGAGGACAATCCAGCTAGGTAAAGTATGTCTGAAGAAAGTGGAATTAAGTGCCCTTTTGAGGTGTCATCTTTTCCACCAGCCGTAGAAAGGCAAAGCAGTTGGTTTACGCTAGAGGCCGAGCTTTCAAATAGATAAAGCTCTGCAGAACGTTACCGCCTCCAGGCCTTGCCCTCAGCCCTTAATATTGCATTTATTTTCCTGAAAAATTGTGGGGCTTGGCTGATAAGGTTCTTGGCAGGTACAAACAGGTCAGAGCAAGGTCTCCACATGGCTGTTATGGATACTGCACTTATCAGACTTTCCCTCCCAGAAACTGTAGAAGGAGCCAAGACTTTGTTGTTGTCAACCCCACCAGCTTGGACTCTCCTGGCCGAGAGGCTCATGGCCACGGTACGCCAGCACTGCTTTCCTCTGTCAGTTGGCATTCCTGGTTCCTCCACATTTTCATAGTTTAATCAGTGGAAAACCTGAGGGCTGACTTGTGTTTAAGTTGTTCAGTTTATTATTTGGGTTAGTTGTGTTCCTAACTCCTCATCTGATCTGGTGGATGAACCTAGTAGTAATTCAGAGGTACAGTATGCAATTTCATAAGCAGGGAAGAAGAGTGCTCTTAGTGTAAGACTATTTTAAAACTGTCACAAAACCTGTCACAAAATCCGCTCATAATATGGATTATGAATTGAGTCTCCTATAGGTCATTCCTCAGTGAAAGTTTCAGTCAGGATCAGTGGGAGCTCCTTCCCCCAGTGACAATGGTTTCTCAGTGGTGTCCTAGCAATGAACACAGAGTATTCACCTGTTTTCATTTTGAATATACACTATTTAGAAGCAGCTTTGTAAAGCTTTGAAGTAGGTGCCTGGAAAAAACTTATACAGGAAGAAAACTTCTTGGTTTCTGGCTTGCTCGTTCCCACTACAGACAAAAGATTTACAAGACTCATGCGAAAAGAGATTAATAAGTATTTTTTAAAATCTTAGGTATCTTTAGCTGTTAACAAATGTGATTTGAAGCTCCTTACTTTTAACATGACTTGTGAATATACTACATGAACATAACCAGTGGCACACCTTGTACATTTTTAAACCTAAAACAAATAAGCCCAGTGCCCTGTGAATATTGACAAAGGATCAGGCTATTTGTTCTAGTTAAGCTGTAAAAACTGTTACACAGTACAGTGGTTTGCATTGTTCTTCCAGCTGCTAATGGCTGGTTTGTCTTCAAAAGGTTCTGCATGCAGCCTGTAAGGATGGATAAATACACAACTCGGCAAAGTCTGTCTGGGTATTTTCAATAAATTGGAGGGCAAATGCAAATAGGAATGTGAATTTCAAGCTATTGTACCTCCTGATGTCCTTTATGAAGGAACACCAGACTGTCCATTTGCATACGTTTTCATTCATTTGCAGAAGGCCTTATAAGTACCCACATGCTTGCTTTAAAGTTACAGTGTAATGCAAAAAAAAAAAAAAACCAACCAAAAAACCCCAAAACCCTCAAAGAAGAGAGATAAATTCTATGTAGGTATGGGTTTGGGGACTATTTATGATAAATGCCATATAACTAGGTATGAATCCGATACAAGGAGAGGAAATTTTCATGAAATGTATAGTTTCACTCCCATGATAGCAGGATACATCCTGCATACTGGCAGTTCTCAGCTAAACAGGACAAAGAAATAGAAATGTCTGGTCAGAAGAATTCTAATATAAACTGAAAAAAGATACAGGACAGCAACACTACAGAGTTTCATAGATAAAAATTAGCTTATTTTGTCTTCTCTGCAGTGGAATTTGCTTGCTATCTTCAGAGAACAGCTTAATCAGCTCTGAAGTAGCTCCAGAATAGTCTCATAGCAAAATTAAAATAAAAATAAATTTAAATTAGAATTATGTCTCACAAGGGAATCTGTATTGAATAATCTAGAAATAAAGTAAATGAGAAGAACATCTAAATAGCTCTGCTGTCAGACTGCTTTTCCGTACCTTCTTGTAGAATGGCAGAACAAACTTGCTTACTTTCATCCTCTGCAGAAGTCCCTGGAAATTCAGATTCACCACCTCATATGTCATTGTCAATTATTCTTTTTAAGGCCAGGATTAGTAAATATGAACATAAAGACTGTCTGCTCGTGCAAATCCTAGATCACACTTATTCACACCCAAAATCTGATTCACCAAGAGCCACCATGCCTTTGTTGTGAATTTTAAGCAAACTCATCCTTCCTTTAGAAGAAAGACTACAAGCTGGACATGAAAAATAATTCTTCTTTAAGCACAAAAGCAGATTAATTCTGGAAAATCCAAGTGAGCTTTATGGCTAGCACATTTGTGTTTTCACTCATGGCTGTAACTCTGAGTGAGGTTTGAAGGAAGAGCATTCTGCCTCGTCAGCACTCTGGGCAGCACAAGGGAATCCTCGCTTTTTTGATATTGCTGGTCCTGACTCCAGAGGCGAAGATGTCTTTCACAGCAGTTCTCTTGCATTGCACTGTTTTTATAGTCAGAGGTGATTAAACCTTTGGTCTTCTGAAAATGAGTAGTTAATTTTCTGGAACACTGGAAAATAATGTGGAAATATTTTAACAGTGTATGTTGTGGCCTTGAAATGTTTATTTTACTCAACAGAAATGCAGTTTCACCCAAGGACTCATCTCCAATGTGCAGTATTCTTTGTTCAATTCATATGGATGTTCTCACACGTAGCAATGTCAGTCGTGAGACAAAGGTAACGCCACATAGCAGGAGATGACACGTTGTGCAGGATGAATAACCATGGCAAAGTGTCAGTGATATAGCCAAAAAGAGTAGTTCACAAGCATGTCCTAAGTTCAGATTTGGCCACGAGTGAACTGCTTTGCAAATTGATTTTTTCACTTGCACAAATGTGAATCGAGTTGCTGAAGATCTGCAGAGTAACGAGACAGTATTTATGATGAGTAGTTCAGCTGCCCTACTAACCAGTAGTCTGGTTAATGTACCAACTGAAATAAATGGAAATGTTTTACATCTGTTGACATATATTATGTGCAAGTTTAAAAAAAAGGAGGGGACATCATGGTTGTGACTTAGCCAGGCTCCAAGAGTGTAATACCCTGGGAAAAGTTTAAGACAGTATCTGTTGAATTTATTAATCCTCGTCTGAGTATTGTGCCTCTCATAAACTCCACATGGGCAAGAAAAGTCAGGTGGCGTTGTGCAGCTGCTGGTGTCTCTAATCTGCACTCCGCTGCAAGCTCTTAAACAATTAGCTTGATTTTTGTAATTAGTTTTGATCTGTGGTTTGGGGTCTGCAGAATATTAGGAGCTGTTTCAACAGGCATCCATAAAAGGGGTAAGTAATGCTATAGCTGGAACATATGACTGAATTAATTTTCTCTCAGAACACCTGGAATCAATATTATCAGCTAGAAACATGTTGTGTCCTGTATTTTTTCCATTATCTCTAAATTGTGCTTTATGAACCCTGGGTGGTATAATGATGAATATTGTGACAGGAAAAAGGATTTGCTGGGTTGACGTGACACTGTACAGCACAGTGATACACATGATGCTGTTGTGTGGAGCTGGGAGGTATTATTTATTCATTCATTTATTTAATTTACTGAATGTATATGCACTGTAGTGATACTGCATTAAACTGTAGCCCCTAGTGAATAATATTCCAACAACTGTTTCTAATCAGTGGAAGTAAATTGGACCAAAAGCTCGTGTGCTAGAAACAGAAAGAAGATATCGCAGCAAGGCTGGACTCTTCAGCCACAGAGAAAGAGAACAGAACAATTTATGAGTAATTGGATTAATGCACCAGCACATTGATAATTCGCTCAAGATGGTGCAATGCTGGGCACTAATCACGACTGCCTTTGTGTGAACTGTGACTGAGTCAGCAGGTATCACCCCCCCAGTTTATGGCATTGGCCCAAAATGAAGAGGTGGTTGGTGCTGGTCAGTAGCGCTCATGGTTTTCAAGAACGCCTGGTGATTCCAAGCCCAGGAGGGTGATTCAAATGATTGAATTATTCCATGTGTATTCACTCTAGAATGAATTCCATTAAAATATTTGGAAAAAGCCAAAATATGGTATTTAATTTCCAATATTTTCCTAGCACGAGAATCAGTTTCCCCCCAAAGGTAGGGGAAACTGGAAAGTGGGGAATTTCTTTCCCAATTCTTTTTTAATCCTGTAATTTCAAATCTATAAATGTGAGAGATTTACAGGCTTTTAAAATGCAAAGGTTTTCCTCGGTAATGTTTTCCGGACATCATGTCAGCACAATAATTCATAGAAGAAAAACAAAACAAGAAACCTTATTCGAAATCAATTAACAGCAAGATCTGAAAACATTCAACGTCCTTTCAAATTGAATTCTCAAATTTACATTGGACTAATTAGTTCTACAGAAATACAACAATGGACTTAGCACACTTGTCTGTCTCTGTCTCACCCAGCATCCATTCCCCATTATGCTCTTTGGATTCATTAGTTGTAGAAATGATAAACTAACGCTGTAGAGAAGCACAGGATTTGTAATGGTTTGGAAGGTATTTGATGAGTACACACATTAAAAAAAAATGTCAATGTTTATGTTGAGCCCCCCTACCTTTTAAAGAGCTGTAATCGCATTACTTGTTTGAAATGAAAGCTATTTGTTTTCTAAAGCTACAGGGAGATTTTTGAGTCCATAATGATGGATGTATTAAGCCTGCTCTTAATTAGGTTTTGAATATGGAAACATATTTGCAAGTAAAAATCACAGTAAGTCTTCATTAAAATGCATTTTCCAGTGCTTTAATATGTCAAACATGCTTACCTGCAAGTTGACCATGAACCATGCCAGGGGTAGTGTGTGCCTGGTCCCGAGCTAGCTTTCATTTAAATGTACTCCAGTGGATTTACTTCTAAATAGAGTGAAGTTACTCTACCATGTCTGAATTACTTCTAAGGCTGTCCTAGCCATGGTTTCCTGGGAGAAATGCTCATCCCAAGAGGATCCCCATCCATATTAGCACTATACATCCTCAGTGGGAAGACCCTGTGAGTGCTCTCCACGGTGCAAGCCCGCTGTCATCTCTCAGGGGTGCAATCTCACAGTGGTACCAGCTCCAGCCACATGCCTGCCAGTCCTCAGAGCCCTGAGAAGACTGGGGAGTCCTGCTGTCCATATCAGCCCTGTCGTATCTTGATAGTACCCTAAGTTCGCCTGTTGGCGTCCATGTCAACAGTGGGCTGCTATTTTCTGGGTACAAGGTTCAGGAATCTGTTCACATGGCTTTGTTCCAGCAGTTGGTATGGGGTATGGAGCAGTAGTACCTCTTTTTCTAAGCCCAGCCTATTTCAGAAATCAGTATCACCCTTTGGGTTTTTGGTAGGCCAGACCTGTATGGGAATAGATGAGCAGTTCAGTACTGTTTAGTAGCTTCTGCTGTTGTTACTGGAATTTTGCAAAACGTTCCCCAACATGCTGCTGTCCATGACATGCCAGTTATTGTCACTGGGGTCTGGAAAAGTAAGGTGTCCAGCTGTGCTGAGATTATTAATGGATTTGCTCACAGTTCCTGTGATTATTGCAGCTGTAAAGGTGCTGTTCCACTTCAGGCACATGAACCCCAGCTGCAGTGAATTTATGCATGACACCCACACCTTACGGGGATCTACCCGGTTCTCTTGTGGCAAGTAGAGCACCCTTTCATTGCTCTCTTCTTCCACTGGTGATATATGCTGACATCTGTGGCATCATCAGCCTCTGCTGCCACAAGAACTCATGGGGATGGCCTGACAAGCACAGAGCCTAAAAGCAGTTCAGCTGTACCCATACGTCCTGCCAGATGCCTGGGAGGGGCTCTGCCCATCGGAGCAGGTTGCTGGAGAACCGAATCTGATGACCTTCACTGTCCGTGAAGAGAAAGTCTCCCTGAAGGAGCCCATGCACCCTCGCACCCACACCTCAAGCAGCATCCTTGTGATCTCTTGTGTCAAAGCCATCTACCACTCACCAGACACATGCTCAGTGGTGGCTCCGCAGGCTCAGCTCAAGTTCCTTGTAATAGAAACATTTTCACGAGGTGCCCCAGCAGCCAGCTGTGGTTCAGATATACAAACTGAGCTGCCTGTCTCCCTCTTCTCCCATACATCTGAACCTGGCCCTGACCAGCCACAGCCACGTATTGTTGTCAGCAAAATTCTGAGTTTAAGTTTGCTCCCTGCAAATATTGACAGGGGTCTTAAACGTCTTCTGAGCCCCAAGTAGCTCCCCTATGGAGAGCTGATGCAATAGAGAAATGACTCATTAAATAAAATATAATTACCTTCTCTTGCGGTTCCCAGAACAAGGATTTTCTGGGGAACCAGCCAAAGGACAGAAGAGGACAGTGGGCAACATGCTGTAATCTCTCAAGCCCAGAGCATGGAGCAGTCCCAGAGCACTGTAAAACCATTCTGTGCATCCTCTCTCCCTCCCTTAGGAGGTGAAGCACTGAACCTGGCTCCAGAGATTTTTTCCAGTTCCTTCAAAGCAGTGCAACTGGTGACTGTGTATTCTGCAGGCTTCATCCCCTGTCAAGTATATGGATTGAAGTGTCGAGGAGGCTTTTGTCAGAAACAGGCTCATCCTGAATTTCCTATTTGGTATCTGAGTAGCCTAATGAAGAAAAATTCAGCACAATGCCATAGGGTAATATTGGGGAGTAAAACTGTGACAAAATAACATGAGTGACTCACAGACTGCAGTAGGAGGGTTGGGTTTTTTTTGTTTTTTTTTCTGGGCTGTTATATCCAAGGTCTGAATACTGCAGAATAACAATGCAAAAGAGGAATGAAATAAACCGGGTATTGCAGGCTTTGTGATTCACCACTAAACAGCTCTTTCAAAGGTCTTCTTGTTGTTAAAACCAGTGTTGCCACACTAGTGCAGAAATTATATACTGTAGAAATAAATCAGGCCCTGGGAAACCAGGTCAAAATTCTAGATTCCAGAAACAAAAGGATAGATTACTATGAGTGGCTAACACGCTCAAAGAAAAAAAATCCTTTATGGATTCTTGACCTACATTCAAGTAAAATGCTACTTTTCAACTGCTTTTAAATCTTTTTTTTCAGCTTTATTCTAGAAAGGGTATTGCAGTTCGTAAGAAGCTTGACTGCTGGAGCACATCTGCTGCTTTAGTTTTAAAAGGCTGTGATTGCAGAATTCTAGGCACTTGACAGAAATTTCTGTCTGAAATGGTAAAAACATTCTTAATCTAGAGAACAACCTTATTTGTGTCAGTCCTGGAAGAGCTGCTAGACACAGAAAAATTATTTGCAATTAAGATCAAGTAGCTGCCTTGCCACTTTGATTACAGTACACTTTTTTGCTTTTCCTTTTCTGATCAATTGCACATTATTCCTTTTTTCCCTCATGTCATCTTTACTGGGACTTTTTCACTGGATTCAGTTTGTTTTCTTTGAACGCTGTATGTTCATTCCTTTCCATGTTTCCAGCTTTCATGACTCTTAGTCCAGGATTCTGGAAATGAAATGGCACATATTTACCTGTATATTCTAAAAATCTAACTAAAAGAAATTACTTTTCCATGTTTTAGGCTAAATCTGAATGAGTTATTTTCTCTGATGTTAAAATTTCTGACTCATTCACTCTTTTTTTTGGACTTGCTTGGTATGACTCTTCAGAGTCACTTCGAATTTATCACCACTCCTGGATATTCCATATTTAATATTAAAGCTTCCATCCTTTGCTGGACAGGAAATGACTTATTCAGAATCACAGAGCAAAGTAATTATTCAGCTGTGAATAAAATGCAAGAATCCAAGGTTGCTAACGCTTATAACTGTACTGTGAATCTTGTGATAACAAGTAGGTCTTTAAAAGTCTCTGATCTTCAAGTCTTGTAAATGTGTGACAGCACAGATCCGTGAGAGTCTCACCCTTCACTCAGTGTGAACCCACCTCGGGAAACAGAAGTGAAAGAGCCAGACACCCAAATGTACTTTCTATTGTATTGAGCAATGCTGTTTGAAATCAGTTTTATTATTTGGGGGGACCTGACGTACAGCGTTTGGGTACCAGGTGTGTGATGATTCTGGTGGTGCTGATTTCAGTTCCTTCTACTTTTGAGAGCTTCAGTGTTTGGGAGCCAGTGGTTTTCCCAATTCTTCCACTCCTAATTAGGATCTGCATCCATCACAGGAACTGTGGGAAAAATCAAGACAAATTCTCACTCTTAAATGTTTTCTGTTTGAACTGCAGATTTCTTCATATGAGTGAGGCTTTTTTAATGCTTGATGGTGATTTATGAAGCCACAGAACCATTCAGCACAAACTTGTTCAAGCACCATAGCAATAACTAATGTAATTAGCACATTTGCGGACAGTGAAAACTGCAAAATAAGCAGGCATCAGTCACTAAAGCAATAGATTGATTTTTCAGTGTGCGTTCCAACACTTTTATCAATACCATGCGTTAGTGCTTTTGGACTATGTCATTCTCCAGTCTGCTCTTTGCTGGGTAAATATCAATAAAAAGTGTAATATCTGAACATATTAGTGCTTTTAATCAACTGTAAATAACATGCTACTATTACGAGATACTATTTGGCAGTCAAAGGAGTACAGGCAAGCATGGAGAAATGGAAGAGGTCGGTGATAGAATGACACAGGTTATATTAAGCAATTACTTTACCCCTTTCTGGACCTTTTTTCCCTCCTTTTGGAGGCACTTTCCTTTCACGTACTGCCTTCTTTCCTTCCCAGAAGGGACAGGGAAATAGAGAGATTACATACCTATACATCTTTTCCTCAACTTGCTCTCAAACCTGTAAAACGTTTCTTTGAGTATTGTAACTCTGATCCACCAAGAGATAATAAATAGCTTTTGCTCTGAATACTTGAGTAATGTCCCCTAGTGTCGGTACGTGGCTAAGTTTAACCAAACCTAAACAGGAACTGAGACACCTAAAATAAAATTCTGCGATACATGAAGCAACTAATTCAAACATCCATCTATGTTAAAGTTCAGGATGGTGGGTTTTTTTCTATGTTAAGACTAGAAATGTTATCAAGGGGAAAAGCTGGATTTAAGGTCTTCTGTAGAGCATAAACATTTTCATAATTTGTTTTGCTTAAATGCTCCATCAGTAAAAACACAGATGAGGGTCCTCCACTCATATAAATATCCACAGTTTCTTTGGTACTTGTGGACTGCTGAAAAACTATCCCAGGTAAGGAACATGTAGCTTGTTAGCCAGAACTCTGCTCCATCTGGATATGAAGAAAGCTGACCCAAAATTGGGATAGTACATGCTGGGATTTTTCATCGAGTGAAATCCACATCTTAGGACAAACACAAGATGAATGGAACAATCTGTTACAAGTCTTTAAATCAAACTGAAATAAATAAAAGCCTGTCTTCACAACACAGAACTTTTAAATTAGTCTTCACTGTGGAGGATTCTTCCTACGAGACTATGATTTTCTTGTTGTAACTTTCCAAAAGCATGAGGAAACATTTTTATATACCATGAAGTAGGCTTTAAAATAGGTAATATTGTTGTATAAATTATTTGTAAGTCTATGAATTATAGAAGCATTTAATTACTTTCCATAAAAAAATAAAAATAATAAAGCAAAACCTACTTAATGAATGAAGACCTAGGTAATAAATCTTCCTTAAGGTAGGCCAGCAATACTCAAAACACATTATTTACTGACTGGCTGAGCCAAAGAATTATTCTCAAGAGAATGTTTTGCCCTTTTAGTAGAGTTAAATAAGTAGTGGAAATAATATTTAGAACAACCTTTTGCACAGCAGAGCAAGAAGATGACTTTTGCTTGGTAACTGTTTAACTAAGCCCAGCTGCCTCCGTCACTTGGGAGCTGGGTTGCGGGAGGGTAGCAGTAGCTTCTCTTTGAAGTACGGCCAACAGGCCTCGTCAGGGACATCTGTGGGACTCAACAAACCCTGAGAATGCTTTGGGCCAGCTTAAACTTTACCCTTATTATAAAGGACCTGAAATAGGAGCTATTTGGGGGTTCCTGAATTAGTTTCCGTGTTGATAATTAATCCAGAAGGGTCAGGCAGGTAGCGTTGCTTGCAATGACCCGTTTTGCTCCATTTGTACCTTCCTGCCTTTTTTTGGCTTCTAGTTAGACTCAAAGTGCTCTGGTGCTTGGATCACCTTTTTGTTACTGATCCTCAGGCTATCTCCAGCAGTGAAGTCCTGGCCCCAGATGAGGTTCTCCGTGGCTGTCATTGCTGTTTTTTTCTGCTGGGACCAAACCTGCAAATCTTTCAGAGAAGGCGGACGCTCTAACGGGCTCTCTGGCTGAATGTTAGGCAGGGAAACCAAAGGATGAAAAAAGGGTGCAAGAGAAAAGCTGAAGGCAAAGCCCAGGTGGGTATGATAGAGAGAGAATGTAGTCTAGCCTGTGGGTGCAGGACAGGTAGTTGATGAAAGAGTAAGACTTTAGTAACTTGCTTCAAGCTGGCAAGGTAATATTATTATTGTCCTTATCTTTGTTGAGGAAGAGTATGAGTGAGTTTTGACTATAAGAAAGGGGTTTGGCTCTTGAACTGCGACTCTCCAGCGTTTGTGTGGGGTGCGTGTCCCGTGACTGTGCTGTCCTCCCATGGCTGCGGTGGTAGCCTGCACCCAGCCGTGACGGGGAGTGAGCTACCACCAGCAGGACGTCTCAGGGAAAGCACGCGGTTCTTCGGAGGAATTCTCTAGGAGTTCACCTGGAGAAGGTGCGCTGGTGACCCAGAGTGGAGCTGTTTCATGAAGCCTGAATACGCTCAAGAGAAAGGAACACTTTCAGACGTGCTTCTCAGGTCTGTGCCTGAACGGTTATTCTTATTTCCTAGCTCTAGGCAACTCAATATGTGGGTTTGATTGGATTGCCATTCTGAGTCACCCAATTCTCCCTCTATAATGATCGCAGGCATCTAATTCTGTATTCTCAGCTAGGAGCTGGTTGTTAAATGCGAGGTAGAGAAGCGCTTAACTCAGAGACACCTCCATCCCGTACTGGATGTTGCTAATGGGAAGAGCAGTCCTACCATTCAATCCCTGTGGGGCAGGCCAATAGTTCAACCATGCAATTCATTTCACAACCGTGTAAAGATCACCCCTGCGGGGCTTATTGTAGACTAAAAGCAGAGATTAACCTTAAACTAGCTTGGCCAAATTTGACCATTTAAGCAGCAGTAGTTTTTTTATTGTGTTTGTATTTTGTATCAACCACCCACTTTGATGGTTAACTTAGGTATAAAAGCTTTTTCTTTTTTAAAAAAAAGTCAGATAATCATATGCTGACTATGACCTGTATGTTTACTGTAAATTTTGCCAACCTGAGTGATGAAGACATTTAAAATATTGTGACTAATCTGTTTTACTGAGGAATCCTCTGCATTTACAGCATTTCTGCAGGGGAATCTACTGAGAACTTTCCAAGGTTTGGCCCCAGTGCAGTGTCAGTGAACTCTGGACCGGCACCGTCACACTCGCTGTGGCGGTGAGGTTGAACCTTTGCTTTATTTATATTGCCTTTGATATCAAGAATGATGTTTTCCATTGTTAGTTTCTCCATACAGGGAGAAATGAACCTCCCAGCCTATTTGCATCCACTAGCAATAAAGCCCCATTTTAATGAGAAAATGAATATTTGGACTTTACACTTTAGCCAGCAATGTATCATTTCTGGCAGCTGTGCTTTTTATTCACTTTTACTCTGACTGAAACAGCTTCAGTGACAGCAGCCAGGATCCTCCCCTTCTGTTCAGCTTCTCCATAGAAGGCAAAATGAAATTGATGTCTCTAAAGATAGGCCAGTACTATTTTGAGTCCTTCTTTTTCATGGGATCATGCCAATAAACAAAAGAAAAAAACCTCATTCCTACCTTTATCCTTTATGAGCACTCTTTCAGGAATATCAACTATTTCTTCCTACCTGTTTCTTCAAATTCACATTCTTCCGCTTCCCTTTTTATTTATCTTTCTTTGTTAGCTCTATGTTAGTTTAGGGTTTTTTCAAAAACAAAAGAGTGTTATTTAACTGTTCTACAAGGTTTTAAAGCTAATGGTGCAACTCACAGGTAGTAAAACAACAGTGATTCATATCTTTCTTTGTAAGCAACGTCACCCGAAGGGCATTATGCAACTCCAGTTTTGATAGGGTTTTTCTTTTTTTCCTCAGGCTCCAGAGAGGAGGCAATGACTCCAGAGAGACCGAATATAATAGTGATCAATTGGGCTGCTTTCTTTTCTGTTCCAGTTTTACACAACAAAGGGTTCTGTTGATTTTATTTGTCATTTATTTATGCTTTAAGCAAGCCTGGTTTGGTAAATATAGGCCTGTCCAGTAGACACTTCTGCTATTGGTGCCTCAGCATAAATGTGTTGTTTCCCCTGTCTGAGATTATGAGGCAAGGTCATCTGTGGTGCTACTGCGCTGAAATAAGCAACAATATTGAGAGCTGTAGCCTTTTCTAGTTAAAGCTAGTGAGAATTTTGTTGCTGGGAGCTTGCTATAATGGGATACAAATCAGGATTTAACATGTTGTTTGTTGACTTTGAGCCAAATGTAAAACGTGCTGTAATTCTGCACCAGTCCAAAACTGCAGTCTCGAAAAGCCCCACTTACGTGCATCTGCTTTTGTGTTTGCCTGAAGTGCTGAGACATTTTTCCAGGTGGATGCAGCTGGATCTCTTGGCACCCACAAACAACCCCAGTGTGGCTAGGTCTATTCTAATCAAGCCAGAGTGTGGGACATGGGTAGTCCGTGGCCAGCTCCTCCATCCTGTAAATGCTGTTGGGGTGAACTGAAGACCTCTGGGCAGGATTCCTTGCCAAAATGAAGCTCTGGTTCCCCTTGCCTTTAAGACATACCCAAAGAAGAGGGTGGTGATGATCGTTTTCTGTCCAGTGGTGGTATTGTTAAATTATCTTCCCAGCAAATGGATGTCCCAGGTTTACACTCGTTTGTTTGAGCAGGAGATTTAAGCCTCTTTTCCAAATATTTCAGGTGAGTGTCCTAATCAGTGAGCTGGCAAACCAACAAAGAAGCAGTTAGAGCATTATGCTTGAAAGGGGAACACCTGCCTCTGATACCTTGTCCCAGGACTGTAACATAAACAAGATGGTGTTTGAATAGCATGAATGCTATTCCTCTGCCCCTGTTTGAAAACAGAATGAGTGAACCTGGCTCAGTTACTCAAAAGAGAGCTGGTAGGTACCTGTTCTTGGGAAAATCCTCCAGGCTGGCTCTCCGAATGGACTGCAGCCTGTGAACCAGGAGCAAGGCATCCTTGCCCCATGGGGGGCATGTTTGAGACTCCCCTCCTTGTAACATCGGGCATAAGCCTCAGCTTAGTTCCTCTTGGGTAGCTCAAGGCATCTTCCTGCTCTGGGACTCACAGGGTGTCCTCTGAGTCCCATTTCCACAGGGCCACTGAGCACATTGGGAGCATAGGTACAATTCTCCGTTCTCCACTGATGCCAGAACGGTAAAAACTAGGTGTCACAGTGAGCAATAATGGGACAACAGGGCAGAAGGGTGCCTGTAGCTCCCTCGCCTAATAGTGCCACCTACTCACATGTACCTGCAGAGCCCCCCTCGCCATGACAGCAGCCAAATCCTGTCCTGCAAAATCCTAAAAGCCAAAACATCCTGACTGACTCTGGCCCTTTGTCCTCTTGCCCAAAATATACGTGGATTTGGTAAGCCTCGTGCTTTGTTAAAATTCTGCACATTAGTAGCACAGATCTCATTACCACATACTGGTCACAATATTCTCTTTATAGCTACAAATATCTCTGGCATAAGTAGTTGTTAATTACCTTTATTCTCCATGGTGAATATGTGAAGGCAGTGACACATACATTATTAGCATGCAACTGGAGAAGAAGTTTGAAACCAGTGTGCTGCTGATTTTCCCCTTCAGTCCTTAGGAGCGGTCTTCTAGTTCATAGCAGTCACAAGGTGTGTATTATGTATCTAAAAAGGGGACAATTATGAGTATTTTGTCAATTATTAAAAAAAACAACCAACAAACAAGGCACTGTTCATTAGCTGAGAAATGAAGCTTTATGTTTCAAGAATGGTACAGTTCATCTAAGATACTGCTGACCTAGATTTGTGTTTCTGTACTGAATTGCTTCAAGTGAGTAATGCACAGTCTATTTATAGGATCATTATTAAATTGGCACTTGCATGATCTAAATCCCTTTGCACTAGATTCACTAGGGAGACTCAGGGACTCTTGTCAACCAGTGGGCAGCAAGCTTGGGTTAATGTTCACAGGAGTGGCAGTCTGGAGTAGTTTTCCAAAAGGAAAACTTGATTTTGAGATGCAGATAGAGCTTGCTGTAAAATGGAAACTCATCTGACCTATTTTGGACTTCTACTTTTGGGTGAGATGAAATATACCCCTAAGTGCATCGTTTCCACAATTCGTTTTCCATGGCTGGCTTACTGAGGACTGTAGGTTTTCAACATCTGTAGTTAGTTTATATAAACTCCACTCCAGGGTCCAAATAGAAGCTGGGAAGATCATCACCAAGTATTGTGGTAGTGCTGCACTGTGGTGTCTCCCATTTGCTGAAGTTGGCAGTAGACAGTTGTGCCAGGGCGCGTTCCAGTGATCATTTCAGTATATGCAGTTTTCTGCCTTCTTTTAAATAATGTAATTGCTACAGCAGTCAGCACTGCAAACATCAAGGTGATCCTTCTGAAAGGGCTCTGAAGCCTCCCTCCCTTGGAAATGATGGGAGCTAGGTGCTTAATTTCTCTGAAAAATTCAGCGAGTAAAAGATATTTTTAAAAATCTAGCTAAGAGTGTTATTTTCAGACGTAAGCTAGGCATCTTGAAAGTTTGCCAACTTTGAATTCAAAGGCAGAACCAAACAAAATCAAAGAGACAGCTGACATACATAGATTTGTCAAACTAATTTCATGGGGCAGTAGCGGTAAGAAACGGAGTTAGGATGGAGTGTACTAGTCCTGGCTTGGTTTTCCTTCCACTCTTCCTTCCACTCTACTTTGGCTTGTAAGCTGGAACACTGTTTGAGGCAAGGGCTGTGTTTTATGTCCATGCAATGTGGCGCTTGGCGTCATGGGGCTCCAACCTTGATTAAAGTCTTCCTGCTGAATCATCACTTATGCAAGTAATGGTCATATATTAAATACCAGTATCGGAACAACATATTTGCTATTCTAGCTTTGCCTGTCACTTCAAATCCACTTTTACTTTTTGTCTTGCTACTCAATGTCACCTTTAGGTTTAAGTGCATTTTTCCTGCAGTGATTTCAATGCATTAACACATTTTCAATATGAAAGAGCACAAGAAGCAGATTCAGAATATGTCCCTTAGACAAAAGTACTGTATAGGTCAATATAATTTTGGAACCTTTTTCAAGGGTGTATCTACATCTGTGAGGGAATGAATTAAAATAAATGTCCCGTAACTCTAACAGGACCCTAACTCTATCAGGAAGAATAGGGTCAGCCTTAAGTATCTTGTGCTCTACTTGAAATTTGATTGCGTTGACTTATACACTGGAGTAGACAAAAAGATTTTAATTTTATTATTATTGTTGTTGTTATTACTCATGAAAGTGTTAAAGTTGTCACTTCAAAGTAAAAAATGCTGCTAAACACACTAAGAGCAGACAGAAAGGTTGTTAACATAATAGACATACACACTTAGAGGCAGCCACTTTTTTGCCAACATTAAATCCTTAGACGCTTTTATAAGAATGAACAAAAATAGTAATAATAATAGTATTATTAATAATAATTATTATATTTGTGTCATGGTTTAACCCAAACCAGCAACTCAGCCCCACACAGCCGCTCGCTCACTCCCCCCCCCGGTTGTATGGGCGAGAGAGTCGGAAGACTAAAAGTGAGAAAACTCGTAGGCTGAAAGACAGCTGAACAGGTAAAGCAAATGCCATGTATGCAAGCAAGGCAAAGCAAGGAATTAATCCACCCCTTCCCACGGGCAGGCAGGTGTTCAACCATCTCCAGGACAGCAGGGCTCCAGCACGCAAAGCGGTCACTTGGGCAGACAAACGCCATCACTCCCAACGTCCCCCCTTCCTTCGTCTTCCCCCAGCTTTATGTGCTAGGCATGACGTCCTATGGGCTGGAATATCCCTTTGGTCAGCTTGGGGTCAGCTGTCCCAGCAATGTCCCCTCCCAACTCCTTGTGCCCCCCCAGCCTGCTCGCTGGTGGGGTGGGGTGAGAAGCAGAAAAGCCCTTGGCTCTGTCGAAGCACTGCTCAGCAGTAACGAAAACATCTCTGTGTTATCAGCACTGTTCTCAGCACAAATCCAAAACATAGCCCCATACTAGCTACTGTGAAGAAAATTAACTTCCCCAGCCAAAACCAGCACAAATAGCTACATTTTTCGATCATAAAATCCATTTTACCAACATAGAAGGGTGTGCAGAAGTATATACATTCAAGGACCTGGTTTTTGAGAGCTAGGAAATTTTGAGTTGAAACACCTAAGGCAACAAATGTCAGGATGGATAGAAAAAAAAAACCCTAATCTGCTACAGTTCAGCTTCTTCATCATTGGCAAATATGTATTCAGCGATATCAGCCATTTGTTCCAGCACTATTTTCTCTGGCTGGCCAGGCTTTATTTAACATGCCCAGGCATAACTGACTTGGGTGAGGGCCTTCTTCCCTGACCTGTGAAGTCTTCCAAGGCCTGAGATGGGATATCTTTGACCTAATTTAAAGGGAGCTGGATATCTAATACAGTTTAGATTCAGCAGAAGTCCACGGGATAAAAATAGGGGAAACAAGATGCAGTTCTTCACAGGGAAAATGCAACACCTCATATGCAAACACATCCAATGCATTCTGAAACTTCAGTTACTGGAATTTTGCTGTGAAATGTCTTTGTATTGCTGGGAATCCTACTCTTCTGTCCAACAGCAGTCTCAGAAGGGGGTGTGGAAACCAGCCCAGAGTCTTGTCTTTGCCTCTGGGTGCAGTAATATTATTGCATGACAACACGTAGTTTAAAAATACAGCGAAAGGGACCAAGTCGATACTCCAAAGCGATGTCCGTGGGCACAGTTAGAACAACCATCAAAGGTCAGTTCTCCGGCCAGCTCAGTTTGGAGCATCTGAAATCCCTGCTGATGCCGGACGTTGTTTCAAGAAACGATAGCAAAAAAAACAGAATAGGGACTGGGTGAGGCTGTGGCCACTCCAGCAAGGTCTGCAGGCTAAAGCTGGAGCTGCCTGGCAGAGGCCAGATGTGCAGCTGACATGAGCGTCCAGTTCAGCCTTCACAGCTGGAGCAGTGCCAATGCTAGGCTTTCAGTTCGGGGATTTTTTTCTCTTGAAAAAATTACAACCACGATAAAGATAAAAAGGAATGTTTGTGTGCCTTGTGTGTGTGAGAGTGCATGCAACTACTGAGACTGTTAGAAAGATTAGATACAGAATAAGTACATGTTGCCCTTTTTAAAATTTCACACTTAATTTAAAGCTATAAATTTCCGTTTAAAACATTTTGTTCACTATGTGAACCATAAACAATTTATACGATAATGGGTCCTCTGAAACCAAAACACTGTTTCTGTGGGTAGACTGGCATGGTGACTGTGTGATCTACGTATATACAAAGTGCTTAACAAAATAAACACATGTGGTTATCAAAATATTATGCAGAGTTATCTTCTGCAAAAGACATTCCTATTTTTTTCTTGTTTTCTGTAATGACTTAACATCAAAATATTATTAGATACATCAAAAAACACCTACAGGTACATATTGTGCGAGTCAAGAATATGTTAAAAGCATTGTGTTGTATTTACAAAAAGGAATGATTTTACGCAGTTGATGCTAAAATATGTTTTGTAAAATACTGTGTCACAAATGAAAAAAATGAGGACACACATGATAACTGTAGCTGAGTGATTACATTTGTGCGTAAACTTACAAAAGCCAGAAAAGTCACAGATAGGACACGCTTTTCACTGCAGAATTTCCTGACTTGTTGGTTTCTGTCTCATCCTTAATGCTATCTAAATGTTGTTTCACCCTGTGAAGTGCATTTTCTTTTAATTTGAGCAGATCACATATCCATTTGTCAACACTCTATCCTCATCAATCAATGCATTATGCCAGGCAGCTTCATCTCCTCCTGAAAGATAACCTTGGATTATGTCATGGCTCAATTCTGTATTGCCCCTACAGAGATAATGAATTCGCACATGTAAGAGGATCATTTACCAGTGGGGGTGGGATGCTGTTTTGAACATATCATTTCCATCTGCCACGGGATGATTCCATTTGCAAAAATCGATCTGCTGGAGGAGGATTTCTTAGCTATGGTAAGCACGCTCCAGGCACAGCGTAGCAGAGCGTGTTGGCTGACAGGAGGGGAAGCAGGGATCCCATTAGTGATCTGGGGGCTGCTGCCCCCCGAAAGTCAAGGCTGTGGGGACGCGTTTGCATCTCTTCACGCCGAGGCTGGAGAAAGGAGCAAGAATGGGGTAAACAAGCCCTTCTTGCTCCTAGCAAGGGATGGCAGCTCAGCAGGGCTGCGAGGAGGAACGCACCCACGTGGCGGGGTGGTGCGGTGGAAGCCCAGGCACAGTTAAGCCACTTTTGAAAAGGTTCCGCCCCGGCTGTGACAAACAAGTGTGACAGGCACTGCTGCGAGATGACCTCCTTTAAACAGCTTTGGATTCAGCTTAATGGCTTCCAGAAAAGAATTGAGCCATATTTGCTTAGTGTGAATAAAATGATGCGTTTCATCAGCTGTAAACAATAGTAATCACACATATCACAATGAAAAATTATGCATTTCAAGCAACTTTACTTGCATGGAGTGGAGTTTGGCAAGAGGGAGTGGGGATGGATGCCTAAGAAAGCGCTCTGCGGGGGCTCCCAGGGTGGGCCAGGAACAGAAGCATACCAGTCTGACCACTGCAAGCCTTAGATTGCCATAGGCGTCAATAAACAAGGTGAAGTAAACTTTGCATATTACGTCAGTTCTCATACGCCAGCAAGACCAAATTATGCACAAGGCAAAAGGAATCACAGCGAGAGCTGAGCTGCTTAGGGGCTATGAGTATTTGCATCCCTGGCCAAAGTTTGCTGGGATTGCATCCCCTCCTGCTCCAGTGTTGTCCCCTCCTTAGTCATGAGAGGAAAAAGACAGAGCTGAGTTTGCAAGAGCAGGACAGTGTCTCTTTGAGTAGCCTGGGAGCTACTGAGTGGAGTTGCCCAACTTCCAGAGTGTAGCTCAAAAGTTATGGATTAAGTACGGTTTCAAGGAACTCGCCAAGTCCTGCCATTTCTATCTATTCTCAGTGCTGTGGAAAGAACAAAGACTCATTCAGCATATTTGAAAGCGTAAACTTTATTTGCTATAGAACTGCACCTCCACAGACCTGTAGTCTGTTGCCTTGGTGCAGCCGGCATCGTATTGGCAGTTCGTCTGGATCCTCCGCTCACGTTAATTGTAACAGGAGGTTCAGGTGCAATCCTGTTCATGCAGTGTGAGGAGGACAAGGCGTTTCTGTTTAATGCAAATTACTGATTACAGGCAGACATTTTGTCCAGTGTGTTTTCATGTTCATTTTTGGAGAAACGTGTATTTTCTTTCACGGGGTCTACCTTTGCTGTCATATTTCGGTATATTGCATGTCACTGTTCGGTGTGCATCGTGTCATAGTGTGATCGTATCAGCTGTCATAAAGGATAAGCTAATCTGACAGCTTGTGTCCTGATGCAGCTTGACAAGATGAAATTCGCAAAAAATAAACACGATTCCTGCCAATACCCACTGGTCATAATGACTTCAGGTGTACCTCCCTTAATTAATCACTAACTAGTAATAGTTTCCTGATTAGCTGCCAGAAACAGGGCACAGTATGGGTATTGTGTATCTGTGTGACATATTTCAGGCTGGCATACAGACTTACAGAGATATTACGTGTATACCATGCAGTTCTTAATAGGTTATTCTGATTATTTTTTCTGGTTCTTGCAGGTAGGCAAAAATATGAATTCACTGGAACAGCCTTTTCTTTTTGAAACACATAAATCAATCTGAATTCTTTGAAATTGCATTATTTTAAAGAGTGTTCATAAATCTTGGAGATATAATTTATTTTTCTAAAGATCTATATTTTATGAAAGACAGTTTAAATTTGCACCTGAGACCATTATCATTTCCATGAAAAGAGAATGGATAACAAATTGAATGGATGGACTCTCATTAAGCATAAAATTACTCGACAAGAACCATTCTGAATCAATTAATCATATGTAACAGGACTCTAATTTTCTGGCATTCTCAAAATCGAAAGTAAGTATTTGCATCATTTTTCATCATAACAAATCTGATTACTTTTGTTTACAGCTGATGAAATACATAATTTTAGTCACAGTAATTAAATACTGGCTCTATTTTTTTTTCTGGGACCATTAAATTGAATCCTAAGGTTGTCTAAAGAAGGTTGTCTCACAACGGTGCCCTTCCATGCTTTACCCTCCTCCCTGCACACTTTCCATAAGCATGTGCAAAAAGGATCAGAAAATCCAATTTATATGACATAGCATGATACTATGAGACATAACTGCAGTTTAAAATAAGATTCGGTTCCAGGTGCATTGCAGGGAAATAGCATCATCCCTTCCATTTATCATACTTCATGTGTGACTGTTATAAATGGACATTTTAGCTGAATATTTTGTTAATCATAGAATGGTTTGTGTTGGAAGGGACATTAAAGCTCATCTAGTTTCACCCCCCTGCCATGGGCAGGGACACCTTCCACTAGATCAGGTTGCTCAGTGTGTTTTGGATGTGTCCCCAAGATGTTTCATTTAGCATTACCAAAACAATCCAAATTCTTGACACCTGGATCTGCCAGCTAACAGGACAGCAGATTATTCAAGGACAGGCAGGTAAATTTCCCATGGAACATTAGTTGTGGGATTGGAGGGGGCTGCCTTGACACCAGCAAAAACATTTTACTTACATTGATTCACCCAGCAAGGACTGTTAATTATTAGGGCAGGTAGAAAGATGGTTCCTGTTTATTGTTCCATGGAAACAAATGTTTCCAAAGCCTATTTTGAAGAGAATTTTCTTCATATTGTTTCAGATTCCAATTAAATTAAAAATTTGAAATGTAAAATAGAGAGGAAAGGGTAAAGAAATAAAACACTAAAGCTAGCAATTTATTTCAAATTATATTTAAAAAAAACCACCAAACCAAACCAAACCAAAAAACAGTTCTGGTTTTGACCAGCCTAACTTATGGCATTTACTGTAATAAATAAAATATAGTGAACAACACAACCCACTCCCTCAGGCCTGGCACACACATTGCTGAGGCAGCTTAAGGAAACACCAAATGCAGTCTGAAATCTCTGACCAAAATTCTAATGCACTAAGTGTTTAAAGCCCTCTAAATTTGGAGAATTTGGGTTGTGAGGCAATTGTAATGCAAACCATGCCTGGCTTCCCAAGTAAGTGGATCTCTCTATGTCAGTACAGTGATCTGTTTCATTAAAGAAGTAAGGCTATCCCTTTTCGGAAGCACAGCATTGTTTTAGAGAAACTTATAAGGACACCATGCCAGTTACATTATCAGTATTTGTAAACTTCAGGGAATGTGACAGAAATATTATTTGCTTATTTAAAGCAATCAGGAAAGGCTATTTTTCTCTTCTAGTACGGCTCATGCAATAATACAATTTCTATATTTAAATCAAATTAATTTTCTGTCTCTTGCTAACTTCTGTTGACCTCTTCTATTATGGTGTAAATTGTTTGTTTTCATTTGTTCCCAAATTCTAATATACAATTTCCCTTGTACAGTTAGCGTGTACGCATAAGGCCGCCTTTCGATAGCTCCTTACTTTATCATAACAGGGGATCTCTTACATCACAGCCAATTTCACTGATTATATACAGCTTAAAGAATATGCAGGTCATCCAGGCTGGATTAGCCTGGGTTATGACTATATATATATGAGCACTTATTTCTCTTTGCCTCTGCTGGCTACTTTAACAGAAACCATATCAACTCCTCACTAGCTAAATTATAGACTTGGACCTAACTAGATACCAAGATATGCTTTGTGCCCCTTATGATACTGCTCTTTGGAGAAATATTTTAGTACCTTTGGAATTGGCGAAAGCAGCAAGAAGATAAAAACTAACGTCCTTTAAGCTTGAGAAAGTGTGAAAGAAATGCTGATGTGTACAGTAGGTTAAAATTAACCTGGGTATTTACAGTGCTCTTCCATCAGCACAAAGTTCTTGATTTAGGCGGCCTTGAGGTAGATGGTTAATTACTTGCTGAATCAGGGTCAGAATGCTTATGCAGAAACCTTTGCTAATTTGGCGGAGCACAAGTTCAGGGGAAATATGTCCCTAGCTTTGAAATGCGTATGAAACTTTTGACAAAATGAATAGGGTAATCCCTCTGTCAGTGGGAGGTACCGTGTTTTCATGCCTGTGGCCCACAGGTTATCAGTGGCCTTTTAAAAAACATTCACACGCTGCTCCTCCACCTTTAATTCTTCCAAAGCAGGACTGTTTGTGGGAGGATAATATAGGGAGCTTGCCTGCGGGGCAGGTAGGTGTGGATTTAAAAGGCGTAGAGCCATGAGCTGTTCATCACCCACTTGCTGCAGCTCTCGGGCTGTCTCCAGATGGCCAGGTTTGGGGCAAAGGGGGAGCTGAGGGATTAAAAAACCTTCTCACCAGCATCGCTGTAGATCCCAAGACCTGCTGTGTCAGGGTAGTCTCAGTCTTCTGGGTGGTTGGCCCCATCTGAGTCTCTTCCATGGCCAGCCAAGTGCCAGCAGAGCCTTGTCCAAGGCATCCAGTTTGCAGTGGGGAGGGAGCAGCTTGGCTTCTCGTGGGGCACCCGCCAGCCCTTTGCCCAGGCGCAGGGTCACCGAGAGGCTTTTTCGTTCCCGTGGGAGCTCTCAAGGAGCCGGCAGCGAGGGTAGGGGAGAGGGGAAGGCTCTCAACCCAGCCAACCTGGGCTTTCCCACTTGGCCAAGAGCTCTCTTCCTGCAGGGGGAAGCCCATGAGGCTGATGGACCACGGCAGGTTCTCCAAGAGCTTGCTTTCAAGGAACAGTAAATTCAAAGGAATGTGGGTTTTCTGAATTAGCAGTGGTGTATAGCACAGTGCAGCGCTTCTCTGCAGGTAAGTGACTTAGTAAGTGAGAGAAAGGCGCTAGAAAGATGCCAGAAAGAAAGGCCTGGTACCCACACATGTCTCCTGCTAGCTCCCATCACTGGTTAAGAGGTCCCAGTGCTGCTCCACATCATCTTGGTCAGGAAGGAGGAGCAAGAGAAGGCAGGGGAGACTGGATCAAGTGCAGCTCCGACCCTGCTTCGGTCAAGAGGAGTTTGGCTGCAGAGTCCAAGGAGAATTTCTTCCCTAGGGAGGCTGGTTAGGTCGTGCTCACTGCTCAGCTGATAACTCAGGATCCACAGGGGTCTTATACTGATTAGCAGAAGATCTAATTTCACCCTGATTAAGAGAGAGCAGATGAAGAAGGATGCTGAATAATCCAACGGGCATGTATCAACTCTTAGGCAAACATTCCTTTTAATCTACTGTGGTGAACAACCCACACACTGGATTTTGACTCCCTTGACAATTTTTCTGAAGGGCTCTTCTGCATATATCTCCCAGGCTCTCATTTTTTATAGTGACATTGTCCCAAGTGCAGACAGAAAACAATGTTGCTGTTGCTATTCATTAGAATCTATATTTATTTCTTTATACCATCCAACCAGCTTTGTTTTCTTTTGTAAATTTCATACAAAAATATCCTGTAAATATGCTTTTAGTAATGACCAACTTGATTTTTAGGAATGCAAGTCATAAATGTTAGTCATAAAAAAAAATTACTGTTTTGCTAGTTTTAAATAACTGTGCATATTTTAATACATTGAGTCATATACAAATGTAATTAAAAGATATATTATCTTCCTCTTGCTGGGAATTTCACTCAGAAATGAGAAGGGTAACATTTGCCTCTTGTGAATAACTGTTCAAAAGATTAATTCATGCCAAATGTTGGCTCTTCTGGGGTTGCCTGCAAGAAGCTGAACTCTAACGCGGGATGGCATCCATGTGTGTTTACACATTTCCCGTTCCCTAGTCCAGCCACTGCCACGAGAAAATTGCTGAAACACTTCTGAGCTAACATACATGTGACAGCTGCTTCCAAGGGTTATAAAGGTATGTACTAGTTTAAGGAACACTTTATTAGACATAGAGCTATAGTTTAAAAAGTGAAGGAACCCACAACTTACAAAAAGATGTGAACAGCTGCAATGGGTGGAAGCTACCAAACAACGGGCTGTTCTCATGCAACATTGACATTTACCATGAATGTGGAGAGTTTAAAGATTTCTATCAAATATTTTAGAACATTTTGCTGGAAGTGGGCTCATAGATAGATACAAGAGTTTATATATTATATGTGATTATAATCAGAACAATGGTGTAGAGAAGTATTTTCTAATCAAAGAGAAGTATACATAATGTAAAGAGAAGAAACCCCAACAGATCGCACAATGGGTTTTGCAAGAATTTTGACAAAGTCCCTTTGACTTTTAATGCTTATCATCGTGCTGATTTGTAAAGAGCAGTAGTTGGGTCCAAATTTAGCACCCTTGTGTCTTTATTAGATACAGGTACACTTCCTGCATGTCTTAACAAAACAGTAGGAGGACGACTTCCAACCTAGTCCATAAGTACTACGGAAAAGTTCCAGAACATTTGGAAAAACATTCCTAATTTCCTCCATTTACAGTCATTTCTTTAATTTTCCTTTTCTGTTATCAGAAGAAACATAAGACTAAGGAACACGTCCAAGTAGTAAATACACACCCAATTTATGTTAATGGAATCTTCTAGTGGAAGGTCTCCCTGCCCAGGGCAGGAGAGTTGGAACTAGATGACCTTTAAGGTCCCTTCCAACCCAAACCATTCTATGAATTTATAACACCAGAAATAGTAATATTCACTGGCTCCATGCAGGAAATCTCACTCAGGCAGATGTTTAAGCTGTTTGGTAGAATATTTTTGTTGTTGCTGTTTTTCTTCCTCTTCAACTTTTCCCTTTAACAATGGACTTTTCTCTTCATTGCCTTCTTCCTGAACTACCTCCTAGATTTGTCACATAAGAATAGCTTGGCTATATTCAAGATGCCAGACCATCTGGAGAGTTACACCTGGAAAAGGAGTAAAACTCACCTCTTGACTTCAAGCAGACAGAAAAACAAACTTTCATCTAAGTTTCTCTCAGACCCTTTTGGGTATAAACCAGTGTGACTCCATAGTGGTTGCTATCATTACACTTCTCTCCCAGTGCTTTCCAGGTGGGGAAAAAATGCGACTAAGGTTCTTTGGGGAAGTTTCTTCTCAGCTAGGCAAGGGGAATAGGTACGCTAGCCGTATAAAGCATTACTGCATCACCCACGTTGTGCATCCCACGGTCGGGACCAACCCAAATATATTTGGGGGCGTGAGGGAGACTTCCAGCTGGACCGATGGAGGACCTTCTCTAGCACAATTTCCCAAGTATTTGCAGGTTCAGGAAAGCTCTTTATTAGGGTCCTCCTCCCTGTTTACTTCTCCTAAGCTAGTTAAGCCCGTTTGCAAAGACAAGTTGCTGCTGGTTGGAGCCCTGACGCCAGCGAGGGGTGGAGCGGCTGCCGTGATTTTGCAAGGCTCTGCCCCCCACGGCAGGGACCAAGGTCACCCCCCGTTCAGCAGGGACGAGCCAGGGGGCCAGGCCAGCCCCACCAGCCAGGGGCTGCAGCCCATGCTCTCGTTTCTGTGCCATGGGTCAGTTCAGTCATCGTCTTCTCCCCCCCTTCTCCCTTCTTAATTTAATACAGAGGGTGAGGTTTTGGCTCAAAGTCAATAGTTTTTTACCATGGATTTCAATGTGGCAAGAATGTCATCCAAACCCTTCATGCCTCACTGAGGACAGTAACACAAAGAACACTATTTTGGAACAGAGAAAGGCGTCATGTTTGCTAGCAGCTTTGTTTATTGTGTTCGCGGGCTTCATGATGTAGTTGCCTACCCGCTTCTTTATTAAATGTTAGTTTGGCTTTTGAAAGTTTTATAAGCTACAATATAATAATAATTAAAAGTTTCGATGCCATTTCCAAAGCTGGTTTTCATTCCTTAGGGAGTATTAATTCGGGTTTAATTTGTTTTTCATCTTCATTGTGCAACAAAACACAGTTTGTTTTTAAAAGGAGGATCAAACTGATACTGAAATATGCGTACATGTGTTGGCAAGGCATTTCTTGAGGAGGGCTGCAGCCCATGAACTTGGACTTCAAACAACAAATGTGCAGAGCTCACATGAACTTGAAGTTGCCCTTTTATTTGTGACATCCATAAACATTTATGATGCTTTGTTTTTAATCCCAGTAAGTCTATGTCGTTACTCTAGGTCTTTTAATAGTGTCTATTTATATTGTGAAATCATGACAACTGTGTTGTCTTCCCGTAAAGCCAAAGGTCAAGGGTCTGTTACAGCAAATGTTAACACATGTGAATAACTTCACTCATATGAATAATCAGACTGATTTTAACAGGGAAGTGTTTTTGGGGTCAGGCTCCCAATATTTTGACATACTTCCTGAAATGTTTTGTGCATAGGAGCCATTGACTTTCATATGGTGATAAGACGCTCTGAACACACAAAAAATTCCCCTCCAAAAGATAGGAATATGTTTGGGTTATCGGATTTTAACAATTATCATTTTGCTTGTTAGCTTTCTTTTCCTGGATACAAATAGCGTTGGAAGAGCATTTACAAGAGATCAAATAGAATTAGTGTTGATGATTTCTGTAAGTCAGTGTATATAATATTCCTCTCCCCTCCCCTGCAAGCCTGTGTGTAACTACATGCTTGGAGATCTCCGTGTATTTTTTTTGTCTTCATCTTGTGGGAAAAAATGATAGAATTAATTACTATTACAACAGTGACATATTGCATTTTATAATTTATATTGTGTACAGATCATTGCTATGATTAAATAGGCAAATGTATATGAGAACACTTTTTAATCATAAGAACTATAAAAATTCATGCTTCCTATAATAAATATTATTATATTTTTAAGGCTATACCTAGCTGTAGTGCCTCTGTAGTGCATGTGCTGTGAAAGAAAATAAGACAGAGATGCAAAATTCCAAATATACAAGGCATACATAAACTTGAAGGAATTCAGAATAAGCAGCCTGCCTTATAAAGGGAATTTCCTAGTTGTCTGTTGAAATACTGCAGTGATCCTTGGAAAGGTTTTAATGAATATACTAATCCAGTTTTTCCTGTTGTTTGCACAGATTCCAGCTGTGTTACAATGCAATTCTTGCAAAAACTTGCAAGAAAAGCATGTCAGGAACAAATTGGCTTTCTGCTTTTTATTGGAATATATTCAAGAGTTTGCCATGTTGCATTCTGAACCTTATTCTCAAAATACTTATTCTATGCCTGTGACTTAACTCTTACTGTTAAATGAGGGAGAAGCTTTACATACATTTATTCATCCTATAAAGGCAGAAAAGTTTTGGAAAAGCAGGAGTGCAGATGAAATTCTATGAATATCAGTATCTTAAATTTGTAAACACGTATTATTATTTTCTTCATATTACCTTGCTAAAATATCCGGCTTGAAATATTTTGTTAGGTAATCATGCCACAAAACTTGCAAAGGACCTGCAGTCTAGGCGTCATAACCTTCCTGATAGTAAAAGGAACACATTTTCCATTAACATGGAGTCATGTGCATGGTCTGTCCACTGATACACAATGTCATTTAAGACATTCCATCATTCCCTGCTTGAGCACTCTTCTCTAATCTGATGAGGTACCCAGGGAAGAAACAATGATAGCCAAGGCATTAAAATGTAATCAAGATATGCAAATTCATATCTAAATGTGATTTGCTTGGAAAGAGAAATTAATCTAGGCATGGTCAAATAAACAGTGTGTAATATGGATAATTAATCACCAAATTAGCAGCTGTAGTCCCATGAGAAGATTATGCAAATGAAAAAAGCCCCCATCTACAGTCACAATTAGACTACTTAATACCAAACTCTAAACAAAACACAGCCCCTGGGAGCACCATAAAACAAATGAGTCAAACTTAGTGGGTCATCCTCCAAATTCCACAGACAGATTTTGGAAGTACTTTATTCTTCCTTATTTACAGAAACTGATTTATTTTCCCACCGATATACCAGGCTCATTGAACAACCTGCAACTTTGAAATGCCACTAATGTTGCTTTACAAAAAGCTAAAATTCCATTCATACAGGCTAAATCAGCAGTTACAAGAGGTAGGGACTAGAGGGTAAATCCTCAGCCCTTGGGCCCAGTCCATGGAACAGGGATGGATGCTGCAGAGCTATGTTAGGTGTCTTCTGTGCCTGTAGAAGGTATCATCTCCAGCAACTTCACTTACTGCTTTGCACTTGCATTTCAATAATAGATCAGGGTTTTTTCTGAACATGGTATTTTTCCCATCTTTCTAATATTTCCTGAAAATATTTGTTATACCATTTCTGAAAATCTAATCAAGACATTTGCTTTCCACTAGTTAATCCAAGCCAATGAGGTCAAGGATGCCTCACGTGGACTAGGCTGGGATATGGTCCTACCTGGCCCACGACACCCCATGGTCTCCCCTGAGGCCGTGCATTGCACTAAAACCATGGCCCAACCTGGAATATGTAAAAAGTTGTCCAACTAGGAAACCTGACTCATGGGTGAACAGAGCTATTCAGCATTTGAAGCACAGCTTCCTTGAGGTGCCTCAGTAGCTCAGGTATATTCAGCTTAACTCTGACTCAACACAGAGTGAAATATGTTGACTTTTCTGAATACAGATTTTAGACTTTTTAAATGAAAAATTGTAATATACTGACTCGTGTCTTCATTTATGGTGAAAGCAATTGTTCAAATATAAAAATTGGCAAGGGGCCTGAATTTCCATCTCCTGATCAACTCCACATTGCTAGTTCCATTGGGAATAGCCTGTTTTGGGAATGACCTTTGTACAATGCAGACAAGAAATTCCTCAATGTATCCTCAGCCAAGAAAAGCAGAGCTTCTCACTTTGAGTCTCTGCGTACCTGTTGACATAAGCACTTATAGGTGGAAGACACATATGAAAACACAGTATTGTGACAACCTAGCTCAAGGTAGACCTGTCCTAAACTATCACTGGGAGTGAATAGAAGTTAAGTTTGTAAGAAAGAGGAGTTTGCTGTTATTCTGAAATGTTTGTGTTGGTCTTCTGATGCTCTGGACCATGATTGGCTTTTAGTTGCTCTGTGTTAGTTCAGAATAAATTGTACTCCTTTTATCTCATTTAAAGTTTTAGTTCCGTCTTGTGAAGCTATTTGTGCACCCTTTTGGTAAGATTTTCAATAACTTAATTTAAACAGCTACATAACACTTGTGTTTTAAGGCTCTTAAAGCTGCACAGTAACAATTGCTTTCAGCGTAGAACAGCCTACCCTTCTCCCAGGCAGTTAGTTGACACACTGTGTGCGATAGATTCGTGTTGTGTTATCAGTGCAATGAGGTACATGCCTTTTGCAAACTACAGCATAAGCTTTCTTGCCAATGTAGATTTTGTCTTCATACCTCAGCAAATGCAAAGGAGAAATAACCTCAGAGGGGAAGCCCCAGTCACACTATAAGATCAGGATTGCAGAAAATACCGTGTAAATTTTTGTCTTCACTGATGTTTAACCCCAACCAAGGGGTTGTTTCTCATCAGTCCAAGTCACATGGATCCCTACTTTCATGATGTCATTTACCCTGCACCAAAGCTTCCAACATTGCCTTGTATGTTTTGCAAGTGCAGCACCAAAATAGACTCAAGGTTTCCACATGCTGCGTCAAGCCAAGTATTCTGGAAAAATGATGGGTGTGCAACTCGTCTCCTGTATGCTATGGAGAAATTGCAGAAAATCACAACGGAGGGAGAAGGAAGTGTGGGACTGCAGTTGGCAAACTGCTTGAGCTTTCCTGAGTGTAAAGCCAGGATGTGTTTTTAGATGCTGACCAAGACGCAAGACAAACAGACAAGAAAGTAAGCGATCAGCTTCATCCCTGGAAGTTCATCGGGCTTGGGCTGGACTGTCCCTGGGGGCTAAAGTACAGATGGCTGATGGCTATGGGCTCGAGGACTATTAACAAAGGTATTTCTTAAAAGACCACAAACAACTGTGAATCAGACTGGAAGAGTACAGCAAGGTTTAGGAGCTCCGTCTGCGAGCAGCTCCGCTGAAGTTGCAAAAGCCATTTGCTCAGTTAGGTTATCACCCTTTGCGGGTAAGGCATGATGCAAATCCATTTCCCCTCAAATGGAAAATTCAGGCACTGCTGAAGCTGCAGATTTATGAGGCAATGGAAACCAGTCACAACCAAGCTGTAACCCAGTGTTTCCTGGCCTGTACCAGCCCCGTTGAGCTTCCCCTTATCTGGGGAACTCTTCCTACCTTGTGACAAACTATTGGGCTCACAACTGCATGCTGTCCACAGCTGACTTTTGAAACTAGTAATTTCAGAGAGGGAGTGCCAGGGAGTCCTGACAGAAGCACTCCTTCAACCATCCATCTAATACGACAGTTCCCAGTGCAGTTAATCAAGCAATGCCCTTTTCTCATTTAACGTGCCCAGTGCTGGTGCAACTATCACATGTTAGCAATTACACTCTTAACTACATAGGTATACGCTAACTATATGATGAGCCAAGTTCTGCTCTCTGTTACAACTGGTTTAAATCTGGAAGAATTCTTTTTGTAAGTGAGCCTAGCCTGCTACAGAGAAAGAGAACCATTAGTATGCTAGTTATACAAGCACCGGCAACTGATCAAACTGAACTATTACCTTTTATATAACTGTTTGCTATAGTTCAGCGAAACGTAATTCCAAATGAAATAAGAAACCTTCAATAAGGACACAGGGGAACAGGCAAAGTAGATTAACTGGTTAGACAATGATATTGACAGCATTTTCTTAACTTATTATTAGGAAGATAATGTCATCCAGCACATCTGAGCAGTGTTTTGAGGGAAAATGACTCTCTCCAGGGAAACATTTTAATTAAGATAAAATTGTTAGATTGCTCTGAAATTCTTGGATTGACAGTCTTTGTCACAGTATTATTTTTCTACTAATAATGTGTACAAGTTCAAAAAAAATCAAGCAATAATTACTTATGTGAAGAATACACTACCTTGCCAAAAGTGCACAAGTAGGAGTTAGTTGTTTAGTTTATATTTTGTATGTCAGAAATGCCAGCAGGAATGGGAACACAGCAAGAGGAACACGTTTCCAAACAGCCTGACTACTGAATCAGATTACTAATGCACATTGAGCATTTTCATCCTTCCAGTGCTCCCATTTTACAATAATAAAGCATCAATGCTTATAGGAAAAGATTGGACCTGACGTCATATCTGGAAACTAATTTAATGGGAAATTGGATAGTGACAAAATGATGATGATTTATTTTTAATGGCAGATGCCTCATTAGTTATGATTTATTTAGATGACCTTACCAGTCCTATGGTATTTTCTGCTATGGTATTTTCCTCCTCTGTGCACCCCAGCCCCTCCAAAATCCTGTACACTCCAGAAAGAGCAGCAGTAAATACTGCTGACCAGGTGCCTGATCCTGCAGACCTTTACTCCTGATGGTTAGATCCATTAATTTCCATGGTCCTGTTCATGTATGAAATGAGCACAAGACAGGCTCCTGGATCATTATTACAAATCTCTACGTATCCCTCACAGGATGCTTATTATCAAGTATCCTGAGGCAACAAAAGAAATTTTGTTCCTTTTGATTCATTTTTTTTCACTTGACTTACTTAGATTTTCAGATTGGTGGTGAAAGTGACATTTTGTTTTGCCTGAAATGTATTGAATAATCTCCCTGGCTCTCACAGGAATTAAGAATGCCATGCTTGAGTCATTATTTAAAGTGCACAGCTTTTGATATTTTTGGATTTCTTCTTCCAAAGAAATCAAATTAATGATTGGTTGTTTAAACTGAGAGTCTAAGAAAACAGCCCAGAGAGCAATTAAGCGAAAAGAAGAAAAAGAACAACAAAGGTTTAGCATCTTTGTTTCAGGAGCAGGGCTAGCAGGCTCACAGGTAAGCAGAGGCAGAAAGGGTCGGCTTCTCTTCACTGATGTCCCAACCCTCTCCAGAGATATGAATCCCAGCCACTGCAATTCAGAGAAGTAGCTGCTTCTAGTGCCAAAGCACATGGGGTCCTTCACAATCCAGTTTTCAAAATAAGTCTAGTTTTAATGGTGTCTTTCACTATTTTTCTGCATCTACTGGTCTATCCTGTTAAGGGAATTAAAGTCAATTGAAGTGTGAGTGATATTCCTGGCTTCCTCATGCTGAATTCAGAGATCTCTCCGAGAGAGGGAATTCTTACTCTATCAGCCATTGCAGTTTTTTCAAAGCTGTGCTTTATGTTTTCTAACCCGAACAATTTTGCAGCCTTCCTTGAGCAAGCCAGCGTTAAAGTCCTCTGAAATTCAGTTGGGTTCTTGTTTTGATTGCAAAAATAATCTAGGCAAACAATTTGTAACACGTATGAGGGAATCTCTTTTTGTCAGAAAGACAGCTCTTTTTGTATAAGCCTCAAATCTTATTTTTGCTTTTTCTTGTTGGTGTCTTTTTTAGCAAATAACTCAGTTTTCAGTTTTCATTGCCAGTTTCTTATAGATATATTTAGTTGAACATTTTCAAACCTCACTAAGACTAGAAACCAGTCCTCACACCATTACAGAGGGACTTCTATCCCACCACGTTAACCAAATACAACCTACTTTATGTTCCTGGTCCCAGGGGTAGAATTCAGATCCCTGCCCTAAATCACCACAGGCTGCAGCAAACACCTTGCCACAGCTTTAGGTCTGGAAGCTCAAGGCTTCCCTGGCTTCACATAGTCCCCAGTGAGCTCAACTGGTCGCTCGGCACAGCAGCCGATGCGATATTAAACATGTTGCCTCCTGGTGTGCTGCTGGCTGTGGACACTGATGGACCTTGACCTCCTAATCCTGAGTGCCAGCTGGGTTTAGAGACAATCCGAGGATTTCTGTAGGAGAAAGGTAGGCACAGCCTAGAGCTAGATGAGAAGAATGATGTGTCCTAAATCTTGTCTCTTCTAGCTCACTTAGCTCCTTGCTAAATGCTTCAGCAAAGCGATTCTAAGCCGGTCTCCCAGATCTGCCCCCAAAAGTGGGATCATAAGTTCTTCCTTTAAAAACATGGAATAGAGACGGTGTTTTCTCAGATCAATTCTTGCAGGTTAAATTTATGCAGTGGGGACGGGAAGCCAGGATCCCTTTTGTCCACTCCTGCCCTTATACACCAGGTTGCAGAGCTGTGTTCTCTCTTGCACTCACAATTTCAACAGATATGATCACCCTTCCCCTTACCGTAATGTTTTGAGCAGGAAAAATCGTTAGGATAACAGAGAACCAAACTCAGATTTTCCTCTGCCTTGGTAAATGTTTGAGCCATTATAGGAAGGAACAGCACACTCTTGGTCTGTTAAGAAAATGACAAGTGCATTTTGTATGGGGCCTGATGGCCTCAGATGGAGATCTCAAAGCAATCTGAGTCGAATTCCTGAAATCACATTAAAAAGACTTTGTCTTTGGATTTTGACTTAGGTAGGATATAAGACGCTGGCTGCTTTCCAACTGTTTTTTACTAAGTGTCAAAACTTACATGTCTTTCATTGAAATGTTTTCTTTTGAAAGTTTAGTTTTCAGTGTTTGGCTTTGCAGACAGCTCGTCAGATCTTGCCAAAGAAAGATGACCCTTTCCAAGACTCTGCAAAAAAAAAGTAGAAAAATGATTACTTGGAGGTATTTATGTCCTCCAAGCCCTACAGAGAAGGAATTTTTTAGTTCAAGGTGTCCGATAACACAGACTTACCTCTTTTAAGAATATTTGTGCCTATATTTATTTGCCAAAACCCGATTTTCAGATTCCTTTTTTCCTGGGGAACCATTGATGATAACATCTCTTACTTTCCCTGAGGTACTGGTTCAACAGGTTTCCCTGTTTATCAGCAGTCCTTTTTTTTCTCTGTGATTGCCTGGGGTTGCCTACTTCACAGCTCAGGACTCACCTTTGCCACCAAAGAAACACCCACGAGCAGCAAAATGGAAACGCATCCCCCAAGCAGGAGCAACGCTTGCTCAGAGTGGAGCTGCGTGGACCTCTCCTGTCCCCCACAAAGAGCGTACCCCCCGTCTTTCTTGAATAAACCTAGCCAAGTTATTGAGAGTGCTGCAGAAAAGCTCTACTGGGTTCTCCATACGGATTGCCCCGGCCTTTTTTCTTAGCCACTGTTTATTAAATCCCGTTGCACAAACGGTAGTTCCAAACAGAACTCCAGTCCTTGCAGTTTTTCCGTTGCAATAGAAACAAAGAGATGTTTAATATCATTTTGCTATTTTGAGATCCAAGGTGTTGAAAGCACAACGCGTATGGGAAAAAGATCATTCCAATGTGCATTTTTTCCAAGGATTTTATGTTAAAACCTGAAACCAAACATGAACTATCCTCTGGTAATTTAATATGAAATAGATTTAAAGGTTGGAAATATTGAAAATAATCTTACCATTCTTTATCACTAGAGAAAATGGAGCAACATAATATATTTATGAAACAAAGGAAAATGAAAAGTCTGACAGCACTAGTTCTAGCTGCAAAAAATCCATCAGTATAATATAAAACCAGCCATGCCAGACTTGAAAGCCAAATTGGTTTGCAGAGCATGCTGAACATTAACTATTAACACTTTTTTTTCTACCTAGAGCCACTTTTCTTGCAAATGGCAAAACCATTAGTGAGCTGCCAAACTATATTTTCCACTTAATTTCAATGTTGAAGAATCTAGACATGACAAAATTTGGGTTATCAATGGAATATGAGGAAAACAAGAACTCAAGGCTCTTGTGTCATTTTTTCTCTCTGCAACCTCCATAATCTTGTCTAATTTGAATAATTATAAGCTTCACATGGCTGACAAGGTTCACACAGGTAAATCACTGTGTTATCTGCTGCATCTGTGATCAGTTAAAGCCTTAAAGGTGCACAACTGAACATCAACTTTTTGTCCATTCCCCACTTCTGAAAATCACTCAGTTGTGTAGTTCTGTGCAAATATAATCTTGAGGAAAATAGTTGTGATGAAAAAGAACCAGGGCTATTTCCAACCGTGAGTTAAAATTTCATACCTGGAAGATTTGGTAAGAGATCTATTTGACAATTTCCTCCAACTTGATCTTTATTTTAAAAGGTAGAGCATTTTTTGAACAAACACATCGTTATTTTTTGATAGCTTTTAGGAGTCTCGTCTGCAGTTAATTCATCTCCCTCTCACAGTGTGGCTGTGTGGATATAATTGCTTATCTTACGAAGTCATCAGGCAGTTCTTTCTATCCTTTCAGCTGGATGTATTAGAAAGCTCAATTTATTATATCAAAATATAAGATCTTTCCATCCTCCAAAGATCCTTGAACAGCACGTAGAACTTAGCAGCCAGAAGACAGCATTCAAGATGAGTTTTCAATGGTGGAGAATATCAAAACCAGCCTCAGATTTCCTGGAGCTCAAGCTGATTTGATGATTATGTTAATCTTTTGCATTACAGAAGTAGCTAAAAGACATGATCACATTTTAGGTCTTTTTGTGCTGAATATTAGAAAAAGATAAGTAAGGATAGAAACCTGAGGAATTTGCGCTATGCACAAGAAACGTCTCGTTGAGTGGAAGAATGCATCTGCAAAGCCGTGGGCAGAAATGCTGATGTTTGCGTGTATGTTTTCTCCGAACAAGCCAGCATCCTATTGAATCAGCTCTCAAACTTCCTGGAAACAGTGGGAGGACTCCCACTGACTTCAGTGGGCTGTGGCTTTCACTTCTAGACGCACATATACAAGTTTTACTTAAACAAAACGAATCTGTAGAGACCACCACTTACCCCAGAGGCCCCTGCTGAATGCATGTTGTTTAGCAGAGTGGACCCAGCACCAATTTTGTCATACTATGAATCCCCAGAAGGAGACCTCAGTTCCAGCTCCAGCTCCACACTACATTAAGTAATGGGTCACAGCGTGGGACTGGCTGCTTGGCTTTCTTTAAAAGAATTAAAATGGTTGTGGGAGGGCTTCCCACACCCAAGGATGCTAGCCAGAAAAGGTCAAGTTACAAATACTACCAGATCTGCCAGTGTCCTCTAATGTTTGTCCAATTGCCTTTTGCCAATTCTTATATATTGTTTTATTATATCCTGCAGAAAAGGCAATTGGGTCTGGGAGGCTGAATTGGGAAAAGGAAAAATCTTATCTACAAAGTCTTCTTCTGGAACTTTTCATGTGAAGTTATTTTGGGGAAGGAAGGTTTGACTCTGAGCAGGCTGTGGGAAGAAATCCACTAATTTCTGGGATTTATTTCTATAGCTTCTGCAGGAAGCCAAAAGCACCTACAGAGAGGGTCTGTCCCCCCCAGTTTGGGTGGGGACATAACACAAAGCAAGCAAAACAGATCTATTTCAGGCTGGCCAGTTCATCCTCCCTGTCCCCTAGCAGATGTCAACCAAACGCCCTTCCAGTTTTGGGAAATATTCAAAGTTGGGGTAGTTGTTTTCATTTTAGACCTTATCCAAAAGCCTTACAGATGCTTTCCAACTCTCAAAGGAATAACAATCATAATGAAAACCTTATATTCACTTCAACAGATGTAGGTCTAAGCATAGGGTAGGATTTTATTTCTAGATCCTGATGTTGATGTTAATTTCATTTCTTTGTGTCTAAATCATTTGGGTTCTTCTTAGGTAGCTGCGATTTGGGGTGGGGGGGGAACATGATACGTCAGATCAACCATTGTGGAGGTGGACTTTCTGTATGTTTTACTTGAAATGAGTCCATCAAGAATACCAAAAGTATTTTCAGCATCTATTGTACTAGGAAGAGTTAACTGTTCTTAAACAGAAAACTCAGATGTACTAGGCAGGAAGGCCAAAATAGAAGGGATGACAGTCAATTCTTTCTCTGCCCAGCATCTCCCTGGAGAAAGACAGTGTTTTTCCCTCCAATCTGCTTGCTCTCAGGCCAGCAATTTTTCAGTAGCTTCCTGCACTGCAATAGCCACTATTTTTCTCCTTCAAATTGCAGGAGAAATCTTATTTTTACTCTCCTGGGAGGGTTAGCAAGGTGTTTCCTCCTTTGCCTGTCTCACCCTGCACTACAAATAATTCCTCCAGCTTTGGCTCACTTAGATGCACGTTCCCCTGCTTTTGGGCAGCTATTTGTGAACTGGGACAACAGGTCTTCTCTTGCCTACCATAGGGCACTGCATGCTGTCCACAGCAGTACATGCTGAACAAACCAATATAAGGTTTATATAAAAGGTATAACCAAGACAGATTTATTGAAATACTTTTTTACTTTTTTTTTTTTTTTTTTGAGTGTGAAAGAATGAGGTGTCTGGAAATGAAAAGGACAATGCTTCATTTATTATTTCCGTTATTTCTCTTTGTCATTTATATTATGATATTTGAATACCAGCAATAGGAAGTATCACTGACTGTTTGGTCCATTCTTATCCCCTTCTTTATCATATACAGCTAGCTGTCGCTGGAGGTATAGAGTACTAGTTTTGGCAGTCATTTTGTCTCATCAAGTATGTACACTCATATTCATGGCTAGCATAGTAACTTCCCACTCTCCTTGTCAATGTATGAACATTCAAGAAGCAAATGTCCTTTCCCAATATGTGTTTCTATGGTAGTAAAATAAAGCAATAGAGCAATTGCTGATTAGAATCACAGAAAGGATCCCTGGAGGTCATCTGGTCCAGCCCCTCACTCAGACAAGGGCTTTGTCATTAAACTGTATTGCTCAAGGCCTTGTCCTTGCAACTTAAAACTATTGTACCACTGTAGGATTTTCCACTTCTCTTTCTTTCCCCATCAGGTTGAAGAGACATGTAGATCAAGTCTCTGGAAATTTATTTGGAGGATGTTAAGAGCATGATTGGGATGGTCTTGCACTTGGTAGAGGATATAAAGGTACTTCCATATTCCCTTCCTCTCACAGTTTGGTCAACAGCTTTCAGACACTCACTGTCCCCTTCACCATGGTCAACATTTGGGAACAGAGTGAGTATAAACATAGAACAAAGGAAATCAGTTTACAGATTGTTATACTTTTGTCTTCACATACCTCTTCTGGTCTTGCAGTCCTCCTGATTTGCCATATAGGCAGTTTTAAGTGGAAATGTAGTCATTTTAAGCCTTCCTTCAGATAGGTTTACCTGGAATGTATTCCATCTTTGTATGGATGGCATTTTCATTTGAGTTTTTTTACCAATGCTAACTTTTCTGCCAAAGTCCTCCGTGTTTATATAAACTGTTCCCATTCAAGATTGGCAAGGATCTGATGCACTGTTTTTTATGGTTTAAGTCAACTGTGTTTTTGTCTCTATCTTTCTGTTATGCTGGAGTCAGTAGGAATACATGGGGTGTGCGTCTTATGATAATCATCATAAACATACCCCCCCCAGAGGACCTTTGCATTCTGATTTTTCTTCTATTTTTTTAAGTTTCTGTAGAATCAGGTTCAGAGATCTCCAAAATCTGACTCAGGTTATGCAAGTGGAGAGGCAGACTGGACATAAAATTGATGTAGTTTAGCACTTTCCAACTTCAAAGCACTTGACAAATTCTAAAATCTCTGGTTTTGGCACATCAAACATCAGGAATGCTGGGAAAGAGTTGTACCACTTGAGTGGTAGCAGATGGTGATGTTAAGTTTGCAGATCATACTGAGCTAGCAGTGAGCCCGGTGCCAGAAACACGGGGAAAGCAATACAGATCCAGCAGAGACAGTTCTGTTACCAGCTCAGCAGATGAGTCATTGTGTGACCGAGAGAGTGACCCACAGGATGATTTCAATTACTTGTGTCCCAGTTCTTCTAAAACAAACAAACAGAAACCTTAGGAATGAGCTTAATTTACAGCAGCCCATCAAAGCCAATTGAGTTCTTTGCATGTTAAATTTTTAACTATCAGCATGTACATTTTCTGGATCAAAACTATGTGCATTCATTTTTGGAAGTGGCAGCTACTTGTCATGTTTTGGGGTTTTTTAGAGCAAGAATCTCTACAGAGACCATGATCTAAACAGTTGAGTCCTAATCTCCATCTCTTCCTCATATATGTGAGGGTATTTGCCTTTAGCCTTTGATTGCTTCAACTTTCCATCCATATATATAATCGCAGACCTAGACTTGTTAGTGTCCTTTAAGAATACCAAATAAAACATTAACCTGAGAGTTGCAACCATTAGTTTTAAGGCACATGCAAGGTGTTTCACTAAAATCAGCAGGACTTTCCCTGGAACAGTTCAAAGGTGAGGAGTTGCTTGCCAGAGACTTTAATATTGCTAATGTATAGATGCTTCTATTGTTCTACAATGATTTTGCTAGCTAAGTGGATATATCAAGCACTTTTCTTTTTTCTAGGAGGAAATTGTGAATTGGGGTTCTAGAAATACTGTGGTGAGCTCCTCGTGTGAACTAGAGATTAAAGAATTCTCGTAATCCAGTATTAAGAAGATCTAGCTTTTCAAATAATCTTGAATTACATAGAATGTAACCTCTAGAAAACATATTATAAGTCTAAGTATGGAAACACCCATGGACTTTTTGCTTTGCTATTCTCAAGCAAGAGCATGTGACAGGTGTATACCACAAAAAGATACCAAAGAAATAAAAAACACACTTGAGGATATAGATTGGTCTAATGGCATCTTGTAGGCCCATCATTTGTTCATGTTGGTAGGCATTTCCAAGGATAGCACAAGGGAAGAAGACAGGACAGTTCCAAGGCAGAAATACATTTTTGTAGGGCAGTTTAGTCAAGGAGAGGGAATGAGAAAAGGTATTAGTAACTTGAGCATGTTAGTAGCTCAGAGCATCCAGAATAACATAAAGGTTCTTAAAAAAAAACCAGGTTCAAACTGGAAACGAAGGATAAAGCAGTATCTTTTTTCCTGTATTACTGTATTATTTGGTTTTAAAGGTCACAGTCCACCAACACTCATCCATGTATAGCCTTTCTGTTCACTTCACTGGAGGTTGTAAGCTAGTAATGTAACTGGAGAGAAAATTTGGCAATAAAAATCCAATTTACTTCTCAGCAACTTACACCATTTGTAGTCCTCTGAACATGTTAGTTATCCGAGCAATGAAATGACAATGCAGCCACAAAGTAAGTTGATAAGAGGGAGATTTCCAAAAGGGTTGGACAAAAGTGTGCAGGTGTTTGAACCCAGACTGCATATGCAGCGCACCAGGATTTGGACTTGCAGCCCCGCATTTCAACACTCTTATTTGTATATGTGCATATGCAAATCAGCTTCTGCATCAACATGAGTCAGACATGCACAGGCTTAACAGACACTATTGCAATTCTATCATAGATATTCCAGCTTTCATACTGTATATGGAAGCAAAGCAGCCTCCATTTGTTGCAGGTATTGGAGGGAAAATATAAAATATATACAGGTATACTCCTTGACTTGAATGCTGCATTATGCTTTCCTGAAAAAAGTCAGACGTCTGTAACTGTTATCAATGGTATACATACAGAAATGTGCTTCAGAATGACTTCTTTCTGGTAGTATCTTGGGGTTTGCACTGTGAAAAATAGGAATATTGCAGAAATTCCAATTAAATACAGTGTACATCTGCTGAGCAACAATGTGGCTAGAAGCTATTGAATCAGGAAAAAAAATTCCCAGAAGAATGAACAGAAAATCTTACCAACTGATTTTTAAATTTGCCCTTGCTTCAGAACTATTGCTTGACTAGCACCCCAGACAATATTATAATGACTTCCATTTGAAGCTGCTCCAGACTTTTGAATATTAGATGCATTCACTGTAGAAATAAATTAGTGTGTAGAAGACAGATGAGAGGTTAAAAGTTGTGATAATTTGTCATATGGATATTGCCATTGTGGACTGAAACTGAAAGATATGTTTGGACAAATTTCCTTTTATGGTGAAACCTCTGATTTCCGTCAAGTACTGCATGTAATTTCTGTGCCTCTCCTTAGTGAACATGAACCATAGTATTTATTATTTCCAGTATTATTTTAATATTGTCACAGGTACTAAAGCAACATAGCTGTGGAAAGCAAACCAACTAACCAATGGAAGTGTGGAGTACTCAGCGTCAAGATTCAATTCTCAGTAAATCTAAGGTTTTAAAAACGTAAGTACCCAAAAATCAGAAATCTGCTTCTACAGTGATGACGTAAGATGTAAAAACCTTGGCATGCTTCTCTTGTAGCAACCTTTCACCTTATCAGTGACTACAAACATGAGCAATTTTGCTTACTCCTGCAGAAATTCTGTAAGTATTGACCACTTTAAGCCATATATTGTTTGAAGGAAAACAATATATTGCATAAAAATATAATAAAACAACAAATGTCTTAATCTCAATAATGTAAGCTGAATCAACAGTCCTATTTGCAAAGAAAATTGGAATTGACTGAACAGTTGGAACACCATGATGGTTGTACTGCAAAGCATTTCTTTAGCAGAACCACAGACTGCAGTTAAAGCCAGTAAAATAAAAGGAAGATTGTTACCAAAAAGGTCTATAAAAAGTCAGGCAATATGAACTTCATCATTTTGGCAGGTGAGTGGAAGGGAGAGAAGATCAGGCATAAGTATGCTGAACATATTTGAAGAAATGTTGACCTGAAAAAGCAGAAAGAGGAAAAATCTTGTGTCTACTTTCTTGAAAAAACTATACTGGATGATTTAAATCATCTTGTATGTTCTGTAATCCTATAAAATGAGGACTTAACTTATTTTTTCTTTCCTTTGTTTTTTTTCCTGGAGATCATATAAAATGACCTGCTTCTATTCCTCCAGACCTGTGTCTTATAAGATACTTATATTTGTTGTGTTTACTTTTTTTTTCAATGCCTTTGAATCTCATCTATGCGAGCTTTCAAAGATAACGCCTAGTTGTTGAAATGCTGTTTTGGTGATTTTTCTGAAGTGAAATTCATCAGGATCTTTAGTCTGAACAATCTAACTATCCTAAACATTATTTTTTTTCCTAATTCTGTCCTGTATGAGGATAACTGTTCTTTTTGAGATTTGGAATAAAAGGTAACATTCCACCAAACATTTGTATTTAAACCTGCATATGGTTCACAGTTTGACTCTCTGGCAACCACAGATTTCTCTTCTACAAACTCCCCAATGCTTATTAGTTTACTTATTTATATTAAAGTCATCAATGTTGGTCATAAGGTCTGACACAGGATTCTGATTAAATAATACTACCCTCTATTTTTCTTACTGTCTTGCTTAAATTGACAGTCACAGCTAAGCCTTATTATTAGGTTTACAAAAATGCTTCATTATGAAGACTGAAAAAAAAGTAGCATTCAATACCTCACCCTTCCTTGGGTCATAAGTTGTTTGTCCTCCTTCCACTTTCAGTGGTGGACTTACATTTTCTCTTATCATTTTTGCCTTTGTGAAACTTTGATTTTCCCTTTTATTTCCTTTGCTCATTGTGACTCATTTTGCGGCTTGCCCCTCACTCGCTGTATTCCAACGCGTTTTCATTTGCAAGGAGAACTGACCAATGGGTCATGTTTGTCTTCACTGCTTCGGAAGACAGAAGGTTGGCAGGTTTTAGTGGTTTGTATTTTATAATGAGGTAATAAAAGCAAAGTAGTTGTTTTACGGTTTGATCTAAATGGGCACTAATTCTACATTTATCAGTGAGGTAGCTGGACAGAATTAGTTCTGTAAGTGTGCCCATAATTGTCGTTATTTATTCTACCTCGTGGTAGTAGTCTATTGCTCCCAATAGGATTTTACAATAACATAGGAAAAGTTTGTGAGCTCTCGTACAGCAAAAATATATGTTTTGATGATTACCAGAAATCCTGTGCTACCCGGAGGGACTTTGCTGGTCTCCAGCAGATACAATTCCTTTGTTACTCTGCCTTTGTTTCCATGTTTGATTGTCTAAAATTGATGCTGCCAGATTGCTTCGGTCTCAGTTCTGGTCCAAAATGTGCAGATGAGCGGAGATTTTCTCATTCCCACTTGCCTATTCCCTGCACAGGCTGGAGTGAAGTTACCTCAGGTGGTCATGAGAAATATGGGGTGTCCATATTGGAGTATTAAGAGGTTGCCTTTGAGAAAAAATCTTGAGACCTTATTGCTGAAAGGAAGATATTTATTGAAGTTAAAATGGATAAGGTCATAAAGTCTGCAATCAGGATGAACACATTTTGCACGTATATTAAAAAGCAGTGTATGCCTTAGACTTATATACACACAATCCTCACCTCAGTATTTTCAAATGGTTCCTGAAAATCTGGTGCTTAAAGTCTGAAAAACAGAAGTGTAAGTCACATTCTAATAGCAATGAAAATATTAAAAAGCTAATCATAAAAGAATGATTGCCCTACCAAAATAGAGTAACTTCTTCTTATATGTTATGGCCAAGTCTAAAATTCACAACTTGGAATCAAATTCAATATTCAGCCTCAAGCAGAAATGAATTCCCTGGTAAAATATTAATCCTCAGTGAACAGTGTGCTACCAACAGAATAGAAATCTGGGGAAAAGAAACCCAGTAACAGCTGGCATAATAGCCATATGTAGGTCGGAACTGGAAATGCTGAGATTGTATATTACATTTGGTCTGTCCTAATAATCCCTGTGTTCTCAGACATGAAATTCATCTAAATCTTTTTTCCAAAATAATGAATTTGACTTAAAATAGCAGAATGTCTATGTGGGAGAAGGCTTCTAAAGATAGAACTAATAATATTTCAACATATTTATTTATCAGAAATGTTATTTGTGACTTTTGGGGGTGCTAGTTGCTAAAAATATTCATTAATTAAAGAAGTCTCTTTTTCTGCAAACCATCTGCTGTTCTTTTTCAGTCTGCCAATGAAGTCATGGTACAGAAACAGCGATATCACAGGTATTTCGTTGCCAAGAGATGATACCCTCAAAATTGGATATTATGGCATCCCTGAGAAGTTCAGTCAATAAGAAAGATGTTTATTCCTATAGTTTGGGTGTTTTCCCACATTTTCCTACTTATTTCTTTAAAAGCAAGCAGAACATTGAACTTTTCCATAGGCACTGACAAGTGTTTTACATTGTATGTACATAGAAGTCCCCTTAAAATTATGACCACTTAGATCAAACTTTGAAAGGAAAAGTATTATGTGCTGGAATCTCATCTGCAGAGAATTGGTATAGCTGCATCACATTCACGTGTAATTATGTGAGTTTACACTATCTGTTAAATTAATCTGCTATTAATCCAAATTGTCAAGCATTAGTGTCACAGGGATACTTTATAAACAAGAAAGTTAAGAAATGGTGCCAAAATCTCATTTTGTTTATGCATGTAAATTTGGGGTAGATCCATTGGCTTTAACCCTATTTCAGCAGTGAAACGGTAACAGAATTTGGCTCACAAGTTCCGCTCTGTTGCCCGTGCAAGCCGTGTTGGACCTCACAAAGCAAACACCAACGATGAAGGCTGCTGACTTTAGAAGTCCAGGTAAGGCAGCCTGCGTGGAGGACCTGCCATTCAAGGGTAGCTTTTAATAATCAAAATTTATTTAGTGTACAGGAGCAGCAGAAGCCAGCTTGCAAACCATGAGGAGACATGTCTGTTGAGTAGGTCTCATTTCTCCTTTCCGTATACTTCGTAAAGACCAAGTCCCCTGAGATTTTTCAAGATAATCTTTTGTTTATTTTAAAGCGGTTACTGTGAAGTCTGTTGCATGCTCTTTTTTGTCTGACAGCATGAAGATGAATTTCACTGATGTATCAGAGACTTGTTTTCTTCAACTTCATGATCATGGCATATATCATATGAACGTGTGGAGTTGCCTCCTCTTGTTCTTAGGTCATTTCTATTGATGGTAAGAAACAAGTAGCAAAGTCAAGATCAGCTGCGAAGAAGAGTTAAAGGGTTGAAATATTTATTATGCTTAGCTCCTTAAATTATAAAGCAGGCACATTTATATCTCGGTGCTTCTTTTTTGCTTGTTTTGCTTTTAATTGTAGAGTTTTTTTCCACCTAAGTAAGTGCTTTTCTGATTGACTTAAGAAGCATCTTCTTTCCTGAGCAGGCTAACTGGTTTTTATTGCTGAGTAATTCACATAAAAAGTTAATTAAGCCTTTGACCTGATGTCCCAGCAGCTTCTTGGCACAGGAGGAGTCTAGGCCACTTAGTTTCCTAGGAAACCAACAAGAAAGTCCCTGTTACTGTTCCAAAGAATTTAATTTTCCTTGATTTTTTTAGTGCAAAATGTTGTGCTATGGTAGCCATATTATTTTCATATGGCTTTTTTTTCATAAGGCATATTTTTATGCCTTTCATAAAAGCGGGAAGAGAAAATTCTCTTTGCCTCTTTCTCTTGGGAGGTCATAGTCAGCCCTCAGAGACAAGATAGGCTTTTACACTTCTAAGCTTTATTTAACAGCCAAAGAAATGCTGCGTGATTTTCTTGGTCCTGTGGATAAAGCAACTTGCTATGCTTTTCTTTGCAATGTGCCTTTACCCATTGGAACAGATATCTGGTATTTTGCTGAGTGAGTCGATGACATAGCTGAGTCAGTAGACATTAGTAAGACTTCATATTCAAATCATTCAAAGAGTTCACTTTTTAAAACCTGTGTAAAGTAGTATTTTCCAAGGCCTAATTATTCTGTGCTGCATTTCTGTGAACCTCTGAGAAGGTTGGTCTGAAGTATTTCATGCTTTAGGTGAATGCTAAAGGAACTCAGCAGAGTTATAACAAAAGTAGATCACAGTATACTTTCCATCAACTTGCTGGATCAAAATCACAGCTGTAGCAGACAGCACCATTGAATTCTGTAGATACCGTCAGTTTACACTAGCTGAATTTAGCGTTCCAGTGTCAAAATTACAGAAGGAAGTTTTTCTGAATATAACATCAATGGGATAATTTATACTTTTTATCTGATGATAGCAATTAAAATAGATTCTATTCTGGATTTCTTTTTAATGCCAGTCAACTAGTTAGAGATCATGGCTCACCACAAAAATAAAATGTATATTCAAAGTTCTCATGTTTTTAAGACAGCCATCCAGCTCAATTTTTTTGCCAAGTCTGTCTTCAGCTGGTCCTATCATACGGTTTTAAATACCTACTATTCATCAGCTGAATCTTATTGCACAGCTGCATGTCCCCTAATTAGGTTTATATCACCTATATATGCACATAGTCATAGGGAAAAGCTGCACTACAAGGAGAAATAAAGCAACTGCAAGTAAAATGCATTTTAAAACCATTGCATTTTAATGAGTTTCCAATTACAGCAACAAATCAGAAGAATTGGCATCAGTGAATACTGCTCATATGGACTTTGATCTCTTCCAGCAGATCACATTTCTTTGATTAAAGGACATAAGAGAAGGCTTTACGTCTGGCTCTGATGAAATAATTAGCCAAAGCTTTACTGACTCAAATGGGCCAAGATTTCATGTGTTAATGTCAGAAAGAAAAGAACTGGTCCTCTTGAAGAACTGATGCATTTACTTTATAGTTACAGGAGTATACATTTCCTACTGCAATTCTAAACAATTCATCATCAGAATAGCATTCAGTTAAAAGTTTGTGTTGTGAGGAAGAACTATCACTATTTGCTATGTTTAACCCTATTTATAGTAGCCTAGCTCTTTGATTTAATATATTAGATAATGACATGTATAAAGTCTTTTTACTTATACAGAGTCTTTGATCAGTTATACACAGGTATATAACAAGGAAAACCTCTGTCTTTCTACGCACGCTAGGAAAAAGGATCTGCTCAATAATCTCTTCCACAATTAATGACTTCAAGGGGTTCTACAATGCAATAGACTGTACATCCGAGTGGAGGCTTTGCCTCAATTCCTTGAGATTGCAGCACTACTTGGAAGAGAGGTGGTAGGAAGGGAATCTTTATGTTGCTAGTTTTCATGAGAGGTGATTTATCTTGCATGTAGCTGTACTCATGGTCTTGGGCAATTGGCACATGTTTTCATACACGAGTGAACAGGACATAATGAATGGGACAAGTGCTGGCATCTGAATTTACGGTTTGTGTTCTCAGACATTTTCTTTCCTCTGTGAAAGTGTCTCCCTTTTCCCTCCACTGCTGTAAACTGTGTTAGCTCCTAAAAAAACTTTAAAATAAGCAGGATTATTGTAGTTTTCATCTACTGCTATAAATAAATCATTCTGGGAACTATATTCTTGTGATTTACCACCACCATGAAATCTAGGATCCTGTGAAATCTCTGCTCACTTTTCCTTGTATGGTTTAAAATACTCTCAGCATATTCTGTTTAGTAATAATATAATCTGAGGAGAAAATAGACTTCAGAAGTGCATGTATTCTTTAGCCAGTGGTCTACCTTACCTTTTCTTTGCTAATTGCATGTAAAATCTCCAGATGCTCTGATTTTTAACCTTGACATATTCTTAGTGTTACTATGTATTTCTTCCCCTCCACCCTGAGCACCCAATTGGTGTTTTATATTCTAAAGCTTCATATTCCCGTATTTATATTTTGTGTTTTATATGGAGATAAGTGGGGGTGGGATGTTTTGTCTTGGTGCTGAGCCCTGCCACCCCAAACAGTTACTCAAGGTTTGTCTGGCTCTGCCACTGTCTAATCTCAAATTGAAGCTGGAATGTGAAGCAAGATTTAAAAGCTTCATTTTCTTCTTCTATCCCCCAAACACACAAACATCTTTGGTGAAGTTATTAAAAAACCCCACAGTTCCTCAACTGTTGTTAAAGCATCATTGTCTGTTCATGCCAGCAATAAGAGAAGTGTAGAAAGAAGGGTAAAGCACTATTCTTCAAAACTCTCTTAAAAATTTGTAAAAGTGTATCAGAAACTGATCCTCAATACTTACACAATGTGTATGATAAGCATTTATGAAAACCTTCACAAAGCTCTATTTCTTCAAAAACGCAAATTTTGAGTAAGCATTGATTTCATTTTTTTAAAGAAAGTTATCATTATGGAAACATGTTGAAAAAGATGTTGCAGCTATCTATTACCTTTCATGAAAAATGTATAGCAATAGTTCATGATACGTTCTCTCACAAAAGGCTTAGGTTTTAGACACTTTTACTTTTAATATTAACTTAAATAAACCAGATATTTAGAGGGTTGAGGGGTTTTTTCTTTCATTTTGTTTATTTTTCTCTTCCAATTGCATTAACAGCTTCCAAGTTCTGGGGTGCCAGGATAATAGAATGTGAATTTTGGCAAGAAATGAAACAATAGTAAACATAGTTTGGACTCAGTACGAGTGATGTTGTTTAATGTCAATAGTGACTAAAACTGCCTTCCAAGTGACTGAGGCTTTGTAGGTCTGTTCTCTTTAAATTAATCTCTGCTTCTCAAAGGCCATTAATTTAAATTGCATGTCATATAACTAGTGACTCCTCCTTCTAGCTCACATCACCATTTCCAGAGCAACCTGATGATGCATATTGTGGATGGATTCACATTTCAGGGCTATTTTCTATTCATTTCATGTCATTATGCCTGGCCTATCCCTTTTATAACAAAGGAATCTTAAAAGTCGTAATGCTACTAAATCTAAAAAAAGAGACTGCTAGTTTAATTTTAGCCTCTATGAGTATCTTGGGTTTGAGCACCTCATACTGCAGAGCTAGTGACTGAGTACATTTCAGCTTCCCTATAAGCTGAAGCCAGGGAAATAAGATACCCAGCATTTGAAAAGTCAGTTAACTACAGTAAGTGGAGTATATACAGATGCAATAACTATTGCCTTCTGATTTCCCTATTCCCATGTTTGTAGAAAGACTGTGGGAGATGGGAGAAGGAGAGAAAGTCGGAGCTCAGAAACAGTAACTGTAAAGAAGAAAAGCCATAGTACAGAGGTCGTCTGCTCTTAGTGAGTTAAGATTTCATATTCTCTTAGGCAATGCAGTTCCAGAGGTGAGGGGTTGCAAAATTCTCAGATCTGCTTCGAGTTCTCCTCCGTTCTCAGGAGGCTTGTACAGAAACACAACCCCAGTGTTTTGCATTTATTTAGTTAAGCCTCCCTTATTGTCAGAGATGAACTTGAGATGAAATCCTGGCCTGAGTGATGTCAGTGAAATAATTCCTGGCAACTGCGTGGAACAGGGTGACACTCTGTTGCTTTTCTCCTTTTATCTTCAGCACTATCAAAATGTAAATATTTCCCTCTCTATAATGAGTGTAACTTCCTGGTACAAGTTGTATAATAGTATTTGCGCAAAAACAGTCTATAACAAAATGTAATACACAGGTTCAAAGACAAAGGTCTCCAAGAGTATCTATTACTAGATGTGGAAATATATTGCTACCTTAACGAGGCTTTACTTGAATGACAGGAAAAAACCTTACGTGGTGGTCCATCTAACCTACTGAGCTTCCATGTTTAAATTTGCACAAAAGCAGCTTAAGTTTGCTAGGGATTTGGATCCGAAATCTCCTGAAGGTTAAAGCCTCCATGTATTATTGTTATAAAAGGAAGGGAAGAGGACATGCTAATGATGGTTTGATAGCTTATTGGAATATTAGAAGTGTGAGATACCACATTTCGCTAAATCCCACCTCCTGCTGGGATTGGAAATAGAAGTTATGTTTCAATAGGTGGTATATCTAACTGTCCTGTCTCAAACAGAGCAACCTGCTCTCTGCAGCTGCCACACTCATAACTGGAGCCCGCTCCGACCAAAAAGCCCTTTCCCTGAGGAGAACGTATTTGCTTTGAGCGTAACACTACTGCTTAGAGGGGAAATCTGTTGCTGAGGTTACTTTGAAGGCAATAAATCTGTGAATCACCTGAACTGTCCCCATCTTCGTGATATCTGGGTCAGGGTTTTCCTATGCTGTGCTTACTTGCAGAAAAGTTTGAGGGTTTTGTTTTGTTGGGTTTTTCTCTTGTCATGGCCACATTTCACTTTAAACATGCTGGCAAAGTTCAGATTAAAGTTCTTGTCGACTCCAATGGTTTCATTATGCATGTGCTGGTCTTACTCTCTCATGTAACATCTGAAGCCTAACACATATGTTCTAGTGAAATTAGGCTACGATTCCTGTATCAGTCAAAACATTGGGAAAGAATTAAAGTTTTTAGTTCCCAGGGGGGATCAGAGAATAACACATTGGGCCACTCACTGCCTGTCACTATCTGATATGCCAAGGATTAGGGAAAACTTGAAATTCAGGCTTTTCCAGATAAGGCAGGCTACTTCATGAAACAATAGCTTCTTTCTTTCTGTGAAAAATGAATTGAATATATTGCCTTAATCTTAGGCAGGTGAAGGGCTACTGTACACAGCCCCCACAAATTCAGCAGAATGAGGACAAAATGTGGTATTTCCCATCCAGTTAACTGGAGAGCAGTTGGAGGACAGAGTTTAAAATCAAGAAATTGCAACTGCTTCACTCCTGTATCATCTTCTGCCTTGTTTTACTTTGTCTTCCTGTTTTGGTTAGCTAACCTGCAGGAATGCAATCTCTGTTTTTCTCTTTTTCTTTAAATCTAAAAAAGGAAACCCTGCAATAACCTGTCATGACCCCATGAAATGACCCCTTTTTCTCTCTAACTAAGATAACACTGAGCGGTGATAATATGTGGCCGCTGTTTTGCCAAGAGGCAATGCTGGAGACTGAAGCAGGCATAAAGCAGAAATTTTAAATTAAGAAAAAAATCAAATAGGGCTGGAAGAGACATCGAAGTTCTCTATTCCACCCACCTGACCTATGGCAAGATCATCTATTCTAAGGTATTTTCATCCCCAGTAATGAAGAAGCTACAATGTTAAGTAATCAACAGCCACATGCCTATTAACCCTGTTAGCTCTACTAATATGAGCACTGATCAGCTGAAACGTTATTTGTAGCAAATGGGCCCAGTATGATATTTAAAACATGTCAGATGACCCATCCTTGGCCAAAACTCCTGCCTTTCTGTTGTTCTCCATGTTGAAGTATAACATCCGTGCTTCAGGTCTCATTCACTACGGCTGCTAGGCTGGAGCTGGCGTTCTGTTAATTCACCATTTATGTTGTGACTCCTAGTCAATGAACTTTCTACTACACAGGCCTTGACGCACGGCAGTAAATATGTGTGGTTTTGCCTGTCTGCAGTCCCACAGTGTTTATGCAAAGTGTTTTATCTCAAAAGGAACCTCAGCCTTTTTCCTTTCCTTTCACCCATGACATGAAGCTTACGCCTGCATGGAAATTAATGTTTTGTTGGAATAAAGATGACACTATTTCCCTTGGGAATTAAGCTCTTAGGAAAGACAATTACGAAAAAGAGTTGTTCATTTTACTCCCAAAGAATGACCTGCAGTATCTAGGAAGCCTGGCAGAAGTCCCTCCTATTGTAAACTTGGATTTTCAAAAATCCAAAATTTTCAAAAGATCATTGTTGTCTTAACTTTGTTCTGCTGAAATCAGCAGTAAAGGTCATACTAACCACAGTGGAAACAGAGCTAAGCAAACCCTGACCGCTCCTGCAAATCCCATTTGCGACTGTTATCACCGTGGAACAATAATGGATAGAACCCAACCACAAAACAATGGGTTGGGAAGGAGGACACTTTGGGGACTGGAGGCCAGAACTGAGGGTACTTTTCTCTTCTGCAGGAAAAAAAAAGAGTTCTTAGCATGTCTAGCAGTAAAATTTTCCCTGTAAGCAAAATACAGAAGTGCATATTCAGGCAGAAGGCCTTCTGAGTTCAGCTGAGATCTGATTCATTACAAAGTGATTATGAACTTTAGTGTTTTACCTGTTGATCCTGATCAGCCTGCTTAGGTACTACACAGAGCTGCACTATTGGAAAGTTTAAATGCCAAGCAGAAAGGCAAATATTCTTTTCTCTGATGCATGCCTGCAAGTTTACATGTAAGCATTTACTTTGACTAGTTTTATAATTAAATCCTGGACATACCACTATTCTCCAAAAGAGCTAATGTTTTGTATGCAGCCTATTACACCCAATATATTTGTATTTCCTCACATTATAATCTCTCTAATTAGGATCCCTTTCCAAGGGTCTGTGCTATGGTATGTGCAACCTGTTTGTTTTCTGCTGAGGCTTGTTAAGGACAGCACTTGGTCTATGTGCCTGGCAATATTTTTGCCCCTGATCTGGTATCTCTGACATAAAATCTGCTTGTGTATGTGGCAAAAGAAGTAAATAGACTCGTCTGCTTTCCCTGTTCCTCTGTTTCAATGATATGCACCTGACACATAGGATTTAGGGTAGAAAAGGAAGAAATTCTGTGGTAGAGGATTGTCAAATATTGGCAGTGCTGGACTGTTGCTATAGGGAACTAAAAAATCCCTAGGCACTAATAAATCCTGAGTTGAACTATTCATACTTTCTCTGTAAGCTCCACTAACATTTTTCTGTCACCTGAGGTTTCTCTGGTAGGCTTCTTACTTCTTTCCCTTTAAATTTTTTGCTTATTTGTTCTTTAAGCATACTTTTTTCTTAGGGGCAATTAATTCCTTCTATGATCCCATTACAAATTCAAATCAGTTATTTTATGCTAGTTTGCCTTATTTTATGCTAAATTGCATATCTTAATTGTGATTGTGCAGTCAGTCATTTTAAATTGAATCCGGTGCTTTGCTCAGTGCCAGGGTTACCAGGCTTCACAGACTCTGAGATTTGTGGCAGGAAGCCTGGATCAGCTACCTATACAGTCGGGTAGGCTCAGGTTCAGGTCTTGGCAGGGTATATGTTCACATCAGAATACACTGATTGCCCAAATATGTTGGCTTTTAGCCTAGTTCTGTCCCACGCAGAGGAACTCAGGCCCATGGCAACTCGGAAACCCATGAAATAGGAAATGGAAAACAAACAGATTGTCATTTAAATACAATGCCAAGAAAGGACCCAAACCAGCAGTATATCCACTTCTGCACAAATGGTAGAAGAAATCTAGGAAAGAGGATGTATGGCTTTGTCCTGGTAGTTAATTTTCTTTCTAGTAGCTGGTATAGTGCTATGTTTTGGGTTCAGGATGAGAAGAATGTTGATAACACACTGATGTTTTCAGTTGTTGCTCAGTAGTGTTTAGACCAAGTCAAGGATTTTTCAGCTTCTCACGCCCAGCCAGCGAGAAGGCTGGAGGGGCACAAGAAGTTGGGAGGGGACACAGCCAGGACAGCTGACCCAAACTGGCCAAAGGGGTATTCCATACCATGGGATGTCATGCCCAGTATAGACACTGGGGCGAGTGGGGCTGGGAGGGATCGCTACTTGGGGACTAACGGGGCATCAGTCGACAGTGGTGAGCAATTGCATTGTGCATCATTTGTATATTCCAATCCTTTTATTATTATTACTGTCATTTTATTATTATTGTTATTGTTGTTGTTATTATTATTATTTATTTTCTTCCTTTCTGTCCTATTAAACTGTCTTTATCTCAACCCATGAGTTTCACTTTTTTTCCGATTTTCTCCCTCACCCACTGAGGGGTGGTGGTGAGTGAGCGAGTGGCTGCGTGGTGCTGAGTTGCTGGCTGCGGTTAAACCATGAAAGGCTTCCAGTCAAAGCACTGCTGAGACAAAACTTGGTAGGGGAAGAAAATCAACAGGAGAGTGTATTATGAAAGTCAGAAGGAACTGTGCCAGTGGCAGCTTCGTATTATATGCTAAGGAGACCTTAAAATCAAATCAAATTAATGCCCTAGCTGCTTCAATGGAGTCTGTATGGGTTCATCTGCGTGGAACACCAAATCTGTATGGATTGAAATCCGGGGCCTCAGCAGGGAGAATGCCGTGCTGGGTCTATATCATTGACGGCCCAATCAGGACAGCAGCACTGACTGTAATGTGCAGAGACAGATCAGGTCAAAAGGCAGCAAGGGCAGAAAACACAACTTTATCGGATTACTTCAATTACCCCCATCCTAGCTGGGCAAATGTCCCAGGGGAGCATGAAGTGGAGCTGAAATATTTAGGTGCTCTCTGTGACTGCTGATTGGGTGCACAAGAGGAAGTAGCATCCTTAACTTGATGCCAAGATATGTCCAGGATGAGGTCCAAAAATCTGGGTTTGGAAGTGCTGCTTTGTAACAGCGGGCATGAGGTTCGTAGGTCACTATCCCAATGGGATTCTCTACAGATCGACCGCAGCCATGCTCAGCTTCAAACACAACCATGGCAAGATGAGGGAGTTTGTTTCAAAGCAACCAAAAGGGACAGCTAAACGATTCAATCTTACTGGGCGGCACTAGAAGGACATGGCACTGTTCAAGGAAGATACAGAGAAGTACTTGGAAGGGAGATCTAGGGCTGCTTCCACAGAGGGAACAGCTAAGGACCTTTCACAGGGGGCTTAGAGAAGTGATGGTGTCAACCAAAGCACGTCAGCACCGAGAGGGTGGAGGGAGGTCGACTGTTCATCATCCCTCCCAGTCAAGAACTACTGATGGTCAAATGAATCTAGCAGAAACCAGGTTCAAAATAAAGAGAAGGACATGGCTCTTCAGACAACAGAGAGCCACTCTGTCGGCTTCCTCACCAAAGGGTTTTGTGGGTGCAAAAATTTCAACACAGTTCATGAGGAGACCAATCTTGGAAGAGAGAAATTTTGTGGATTACCAAACATGCAAATCATAGTAGGCTCAGGAAATCTCCTTAGCTGAAAGTGACTCGAGATGGGAAAACTGTTAAGGAGAAATATCATCTAAGCTTGCTCTATTCTTAGTCTTCCCTAGGCATCTGTTTATGGTTACCATTTTTTCCCCCCAGATACAACATTTATTGTGCCAGGGAAAACATTACTTAGTTCAGAGGGGCTCAAGGGAGGACCAGCAAGTCACAGGGAGAGTTTATCCTGCCCTGTTTTCATAGGAGGTAGTTATTATTAGAGACAGAACACTGGAGTAGATGAAAAAGAGTTCACAAGGTCTGCACTTCCCCAAACCAGCACGGCAATCTATTTTCCAAGCCCATAGGGAAACCGGTTGCAAACGAACTTAACCCTGTGAGTACGAAAAAGCAACAAAACTGAGTCACCTGCCTCTGCGGCTGCCAGCTGAGACCTGGCCACAACTGTCAGAGGCACTTTGGGGTGCCTGGGAGCCCTGGTCAAGCCCAGGTTTTTGAGACCCAAATGATACAAAAGTCAAAGAAAAGGGCAAGGCAATGAGTGATGAAATCCATACATTTTTGCAGGAAAAAGTGTCCTTTTGATAAGTCCACAGTTGTCGTGGGAGAGAAAAGCAGGAGAAAATTGCCGACCAGATGTACGTAAGTCACTGGGCAGACTTTCAGAAAGCAGAATTTCTGCCACTTCAGCAACATGTGAATCACACTGTGCCAATCTTTGAATTCAGGGCAATAACATCAAAGACGCTGGTAGTCCCTCAAGAATATTTATTCAGCTGGAGTAGGAAATATGAAGACTGCTTCATGCTGTGTTTCAAACCAACTGATATCAGTATTGCTGCTTAAAACAAAAATTATGTATAGATTCCATTAGGTTTGCCTTGAATTGACAGATTTATCAGCATATATTGTCTTACAGGCCTGCCTGCCTTTGAATAGAAGTGAACTTGATAACACAGGTGGTCCCAGTCTTGCTCTTTGCCCATAGTATTTTTGATTAACCATATAAATAGAGTCAGCACTAATTTGCATGCAACCTAAGAATCTTAACATGTTTTTAAAAGGATGAAATTAATAATGTTCTGTAGAAATTAAATTTTTGGTTAGAGATTGAGGGCATCAGTGTCGATGCTACAGTGTTTTATATTCATCTTTGGAATTCTAAAGATTATAATTATCTATTAAGTTTAATAAGAGGGTCCAAAAGTCCATAGAAAAGCTCTTTCTTCTTTTAAATTGAAACTTGTTGTGCTTTTCTGCAGGGGATTATTTTACTCACTTTTCAAATAGCAGACCACACACTAATTTGCTTTCTCAAAAACCCATCTCATGTTGCATGGCCTGATGAAACAGTAAGTTAAGTTAAGTATTTTACTTAACTGTTTTGTAAGAAAGCAGCCTGCATAAAAGCTTGACCTTTTGAATTAGTTCAAAGACTCAATGGACAAGTTGTATCTGATATTTATGCACTTCTGAGAGCTTGCTCCTTTAGTAAGTGAATCATTAAAAGTTACAGAAGCATTCAGCAATGAGATTCAGCATGTTCTCTTGGTAATTATGTCATGAATATAATTATCAAACTCAGTGAATGCACACATTTACATTCCCCTTTATGAGAAGGCAAACATCAGTGTCTGGCCATACTTCATAATGTTATCTGTAGGGCTCTTTTTTTGTTGTTCAATGCTGCTGTAAGTAAAAAGACCAATTATTACAGATAACGCATGGCAATAATTGAACCTCTCAAGAAAAATACTTCTTAATTACTGTATGCCTGAACTGGAGAGAAGATAAAGAAAACAAAGCTCTAAATCTGTTTTATGGTACTTTCATCAGATGAAAGGCGATCCCTATAAAGACTATGACCAAAAGCTCCTCTGTAGTGTTTATAATCCTAGTCTTCTTGGAGGCACTGGTAAAACTCACTATAAACTCAGTTACGTTCCTGCCAAAATTGTGCGCCAGCAAATATGAGATTCAGCTAGTAATGGCCAAAGTTACACTGATTTTGCTTATCTGTGTTTTTAAAGTACACCAAGTACACAAAAGAAAAGATGCTATCTTTTCCCTCCATTCCAAAGAAAAAACACATTTAGTTTTTAATATACTTTCATTAGGACTAATCGAATTCCCACGGAAGTAAATGGAAGTGATTTCACTAACTTCAAAGAATTTGGACTAAATTTGTGGTTTGATGTCACTAATGTAAATGTCAAAAAAATTTCCAGCTATGAATAATAACATGATGCAACAAAATGGATGTAGATTAAAAAGACAAATTTGTAAGGTCCAGCTTCTCTCCCAGTTACTCACACTAATTAGAGCCTTATTGTTGAATAGACACATTCATTTCTTTGAGACTAGTCAAGCTGTTTACAGTACTCCTCAGCAATAAAGGCAGCAGAATCTCCAAATAAAATTAGCCCGGAGAAAAGAACCTGCATTTTTGCTTTTATCAAATTAAGTTTCCATAAACATTTATATGAACAGCATTTTGTTTTCAGGGATGCCAGCAGGAAGAGAGAGTCTGAGGAATAATCATTTGGCGGGGCTGTCCTGTGACCATTTTATGTAGGCAAATTTTGCACTGCATGAACGAATGTATGGATAATACCTATTTTGATTCAACAGCAGTTCTTTCAAGGACAAAAAGGTGCATTCATGGCTAAACAACTAGATTTTGTTTCCCCAAATTTCATCAAATTTCATTCAACAGAAAAATTGAAATACGTTTGTTAGTGAGGCAAATGCTGTCCTTTAGAGGTATGCATTTGTAGTGAACTGAATTTCAAAACTAAGTGGTTTTTTCAAATTCTTAAATTCAATGTTTTATTCCAAAATCATCTAAATGCAATATTTACTATTTAAAAAAAAAAAGTAAGGAAACATTTTCTGGCTGAAGCAAGTTGTAAAACTCTATCCACCTCAATCTCACTAAAATAACGAAGACAAAAATAACAAAAAAATAAAAAGAAAAATGCAGCCAAGGATTTTTACTGCTACTTCTTTCACACAGCTAGCTTGAAAGCACTTTATGCTAGAACCCCAGAGGACCAGACAGGATTTAAGAGACTTAGTGCTGCTTTCAAAATTTGGCTCACAAACACTTCTTTCCCCGCTGCCACTGAGGCTTACTTACAAATGAGTGTTTCTGCGAGGATGTGTACAGAGTCTGGAGGGATTTTTAGGGATCCATAAGCTAGCTCTGGGCGAGCTTGTACATTGGGCCAATGCTGTGCTGTGAAGAAGCACTGCGGGACGGGGAGCTCTGCCGAGGCACCCCCCTGCCCTCAGCAGGGTTTGGTCCTTCAAGCACACGGTGCTCAGCCACACTAGAATCATAGAATCATTTAGGTTGGAAAAGACCTTGAAGATCATCGAGCCCAACCATCAGACCACTACTCCCAGCTGGGCACCGGTGGTTGCCAGCCTGGGGACCTCACCATCACGCTGAATGGGGTAGAGTGGGCTAGGTGACATTTTTTGGGTGGTGAGGAAGGGCCTGTGCCAGAACACATAGGAAGACTTTCTTAGGTCACTAGAGAAAAACTAATACCTAAGTGAGCAAGAGAAAGAGCTCTCTGTGTCCCACGTCTGTAGGTACAAGTGCCAATGGAATTCATGAACAACGGCTGATTTGAAGCAAGATGTCCCAGCCTCTCACCAGTCCATTTACCTCAGATCTACCCTTTCCAAAAGACCTCTGTGTTCATTATGTTGTAAGTTTTTCATTCTTATTTCAACCAGTATTCCATCCATTCAATCTCTTTTGAGCAGTGCCCACAAATAAAAACTGAAGAAAAGTCTTTTAAATGTTCATGGAGCGATGCCTTGCTGCAGGGTGTGCTACAGGAACCTGCATCCATGTGGAAAATGCAGGCATGCTTACTCTGCTTCCTTAGAGGGACGGGCAATCTTGTCTGTGGGCATTTGCATTAGTTTCTTGTAGATGCAACAGTTCTGTCCACGGGGTGCGTGCTATGATCTCTTCCACACCGAGTGCATTCTGCTTCTTGCAGCCTCAGTATGGCTGCGCTTCTCAGATTTTCTCTTAATGTCTTCAGCGCATTCTTGTTACTGCGTGTTTCTGTAAGTTTGTGGTTTAGTAACACAGACAATCGTAGAATTGTCTTATTTTATCTCTAGAGCTTTCGTTCTTCTGTGGTTCTGCTGTGTGGCCTCCCAATCGCCATTGTTTCTTCAAAGCTGAAATCAGAGTCTCTGAAGAATCTTTTTCCCAAGACTTAGATCTCATGCTATAAACCGAGATCTGAAACTACAGAACACATTTCTCTAATAGGTTACAGAGGTTTCAGAAATGCATTTTAGTTTCTTTCATATGCAGCTGATACCATTCAAGACACCATTCTATAAAGCAGTGCTATATTTTCATGAATTCATTATCATAAGAACAAAATTTTCCTGGCCAAGCACATTTTTTTCAGGGAAAAAACAAAAAAACTTCAGTTTTTTGTCCCTTCACTTTTTCTCACCATCTTCATTTCTTCTCAGTTTTACTCCTCCTGCTTCAACTCCTGCTTGTATTCACTGATCTTTCTTAACAACACCTAGCTGATACTATGTCATGTTCTTCAGTGGGATTTAAGAGCTGTTTAAACTACAGCCAATACCCAACATGACTCTATTGTATTGAAAAGGAATTGAACAGCGAAGTAATAAAAACTCTTGTCCCACTTAGCAGTGCCAGCACCAATGAACTTTCCCAACAGCTGCTGGTTTGAGGCAAACTCTTCTCCTCTTGCGTAAGGCGTACGAGGCTGGCAAACTTTTTTCCTGAATTTTCCTGCGTAAGTTCCCTAAAGACCTGCGTCTCTCCTAGCCTTGGCCATGCTGAGCAGCCCAGGAGCTAAGGACTTTAGTGATTTACAGACCACATGTACCTCCACCTAAAGGACACATTTCAGTAGCCATTTTCAGAGCATGTCTAGTGGAACAGACCCTGCAGCAACACACACTTCTTCTTGGATTATGCTGAGGAAACAAGAAATGAAGAAAAAAACCAAAACCCAAAGCTACCCTAACTTTCCTCATATTGACCAAATTAGGATTCCTCTTCTGTGTCACATAACATTTGTCTCTTTTTATAGAACAGTGACAATTATCTGGCTTTTCCTTTGTCTCGTCCTGGCTAGACTATGGTGATTTGCAATGAAAGGGATGTTTATGTATTCATTTTCACTCTGAGAACAGACTGCTGCTACGTCTGAGAGAAATGTTTAAACTACTTTTGGTTTGCTAGTTGTGCTATTGTTCCTTTTGTTGCCTGTGTTGTCCTTTATCTGTCACACCAGCTCACCACTTTAGTTGTTTATTATTCTTTAGACTTTTTTCCCCCGACAACGTATGATTTCATCTCTGATGGCCTATTTTACCACAGTGTTTCTCTGTAACAGATAGATGTAAAAAGTGTATTTTCTATTGTCATCTTAAAACGTCTTTCATAATTTAAAAAGCTAAAAGTTTTGGTTTGATTTTAGTTTATATAATTGATACATCTCCCCTTCTTTTAGTGATGTAAATAAATCCAGCGAAAGGGTAGTAAGCAATAAGGTCATTTGTTGATTCAAGTGTTAAAAATACCTGCAAACCAAAATGTTAAAACATCACATCATTTGGTTTAAGGCACCTAAATTTTATGATACAGATCTGAAAAGTCACACCACTTAGTAGGAAAAAGTACCTAAATATTTGCTGAAACATGTAATATATACATTATATAATACATTCATGTGTATATACTCTGTTTATATGTATGTATGTGTATGTATATGCTGAAACATCCTGTCTGGGTATGTGTGTATGCATATGTCTGTGTGTATATTCTCATGCTGGGTAAGCATATTTTGGCAAATTTTGAAACTGTTTGAAAAACATAGACTGCAGTTCATGTACATAAATCCGCCATCTGAGATGTGTGTTTTATCTGATTTTAGAAAAAAAAACCAACAAACCCCCCCCCCAACAGATTCTGAGCTGCACGTTGTTTTTCTTAGAAGGAATTCATTTTCTAGTAGTTTTCTTGTCTTCAAAACACAGGCTCCTAGTCATGTTATACACATTTGAATTTAGTTCAACTCTGGAAAAAATGCTTGAAATAAAGGCATTTTCTGCTTAATTTGAAATAAGATTTTTTGCAGCCACAAATTTCTAGGACATACACTCATGCCCACATACTCCCAAGTTTTTTCTTTTTTTTTTTTTTAATAATAGTATAAATGCACATGAAAAGTACATATCCATAAATATATAAGAAAGAAATATGCCTTTCTATTACAAGCAGTTGGACTTTCCTCATAAGAGACAGTCTGGAAATATTACTTGGCTGTGTTTGAAATGTATTGATTAAATTACGTATGTCAACACATTCTGAGGAATATATGCAAGTTACTGAATGCTTGTTTTGTTACTAGAAAACCTCATTAACAGAGGAATAAAATAGCTCATAAGTGAATCTCATTATTTGTCTGTCTCCTTCTGCCATGCCAATAACATTTAGATTTTCAAATAACATATTCTGATGTGAGGCACGCAGCAGGTGTGTGTGTGATGGGACTACTTCTGTTGGATGTTGATTACTCTCTGTGTAATGTGAAAAGCTTCCTATTCCCGCAGCTTTATGCAATATATCAATGGTAATGGATTCATAATCATTATCAAGCTTGATAGAGGCTTGACTACTGTGACAGATGTCTTCTCAATTTTCCTGTTGCATATGTTCTTTTCCCTCTGGAACAATGCTTACATAAAATTCCAGTATTAATGTATCTCTTTTATGTTGTTTTGTATCAGTCGTTGACTGCAGTGATCAATCTTTTAATTCAGATGAATAGGTAATTACAACCAAATGCCAAACACATCAGCAGAAATTCAGTAACTGTCAAGCAAACCATGGTGACCAGAATTATTGGTCTGTGCTAAAGATAGCGCAGGGATGTTATTGCATGTTTATGCACCTGAATAGTGTTTCCATTGGCAACAATAATACTTATCTGGTACTTTGTCTTAGCAAAAGGCAGTAAGTAAATCTATTCTTTTTCATGCTTATCATGAGATTAACGCAAATGAGTGTGCAGTAGTGCTAACCAAGTGCTGTGCCACCTTTACCAGGGTAAATTTCTTTAAATATGTAAAAGAACAAAAGACCTCAGTTGTACTCAAAGTCTTTCAGGGAAAAAGAAAAGAAAGTAATCTCCATGTTTTCTTTTGACAACAGTGTTTTTCTTCCCTGAAACATTTATTTCCATGTATTTCCTGTGTTGATCATTTGATACGGAATTTCCAGAAGACTGCTGTGATCAAAACCCAGATGTATTCTACTTAAAGGAGGTTCTTTCAAATCCTGAGCTTGATATGTTTTCCCTTTTCTTCACTTTGGGCTCTAGCCTTTATGGTGCAGCTACATAGATCCTAGAGAGCTTTCTCAGGAGTTCAGAGCACCCAGCTCAGCTTACAGTGTCGATGCCCCAGACACCAAAGTATGTGTGCTCATCATATGTCCACATACATTTTTTTCCCCAAATCATTCATCACTTGTTTAGCTGTAGTCTAAGACTCTTTTTTACCATAACAAACAGCTCTCCTGTGCTGAGAACCTCCTGTGACCTGTGTAGAGTATGGACTTTTCTGCTATTCCTTCTCTCCTGAAGCCTCTCCTCCTTGGGACAAAAAGGGGCTTTTTGTTCACATCAGTGTATTTCAGGCTAACAGAAAAGGAATGGAAGACAGAGGCCAATGGGTTCAGCTTTCATAATAAAGGCTATTGGTTTTTTTCAACAAGTTATAAATTAATTGCAAAGAGCCATCTTTTCTATGTGAACTAGTGTTTCTGTTGTGCTCATACAACAATAAAATCACAGGAAAGTAGGATCCCAAGAGGTTATCATCTACTGCACTCCTCTGCTGCAAGACAGGATCAGCTATACATATTCTGACATATAGTGATCTAACTAGCAAAAAACTTCTACTACTGGCATATCCACAGGGTCCTTGGTCATCGCTTACGGTATTTCATAATCTTTCCATGTAAGATTTTCTAGTGTCTAAGTGTAGCATTTCTTGCTGCAATTTAAACTCATCCTTTCCTGTTTTTTACCAATCCTGTACATGGATAAATGATTATTCTCTTCCTCTTGGCTAAAGTGTTTACATGCTTAGTCTGGTCTTTTCCCCTATTCCCTGACTAGCTCCAGTCTTCTCTCCTTTAGGCTACAAAGAACTAATTATTTCAATCTTCCCCCAAAGATCATGTTTATTCTATTATCTGGGAAGTAATAAAAGCATCGAATGAAATTAAATCTGGTTTCTAAGGTTTTCTATAGAATACTTTTTTCCTTTTATGCCCTTGAATATTTCCATAAGTAACTGATCTCCGGTTATGCATATGCAGATAGGTTTGCACCTTCCTTACACTCGTTTCTTCAAGACTGAGTTCCTGGATTGCTCAGGAGCATGCATTTAAAACAACTGCCTTCAAATATTCGTTTGACTGATTGTTCCAGGATTTTCCCTGGGAGCTGAAATCAAGCTGATTAGTCTTTAATTTCTTGAATCCTTTCGAAAGTTGTACAGTGTATTTGTCCTTACCTAATCTTTCAACACCTCATCATTCACCATCGCTTTTCAAAGACAGTAGCTTTGTGATTGCTTCAGGTAGTGCTTCAAATATCCTAAAATGAAGCTGATCTGGCCCAACTAATTTGAAAACTCCTAAATTATAAGTGGACTCCTTAACTTGCTTTTTCCTTATTCTCCCCTTTATTTCCCTGTATCTACTTTAGGCACCACTTCACTGAATTTTTAAATAGGACACTTAGACCATACAGCATAAAAGTCTCTGTTCCTTGTTTCTACATCATATGTACAAACCAAGATACATGCCGAGAGGATTCCCAAACTGGGCAGGGAGTTTAGTGAATATAAATAGCTCCAGGGCTAGGCGGTCCTGGTAAAGAGGCAGATGTGGTTCACAGGCTGGGGATTACTTGGGTTCTAAACACCTGAACTCCAGTTCAGGCAAGATTTAAGCAGATTTAATCCCTGTACTTGCTTTCTTCACAAAGACAGTTTTTCATTTAAAAAAAAAAAAAAAGAAAGAAAGAAATCGAAAACAATTTTACCAGTGATCTGCACATAGGTGTCTCCTTTTTAGAAATTTTAGTCATTGCAGGGACTGAGTAGATAAAATTAAAGTGAAAAATTATGACAACTCTGCACTTGGAATGAATACAGTATGTTTACAGCCGGTGAGTGTTTTAATAACATTAACTCAAATATGCTGATATTTCCAGATAACTTCAAAACTGGAGAGGCTGTAAACACTCAGGGAGGCCGGGCTTTGAAGTGAACATGGCCCTGAGGATTTTCAGGTAAGTAGGTGAGCTTTGCTATCAACAAATGCTAAGTCTCACAGTCAATTAGGGGGAATAAACAAGGTACAAAAGGAGACAATAGAAAAATGAGAATGAAGCAGTATCCATTTTGTGAAATCAAATCTGTTTTCCATTTTGCAGCTTTTCTAAGGTTGCCCTTTCAGACCACACAGAGCTGTGACCAGAGAGGGTTCAGCATTTATTGTTTTCCACTGATTCGAGGAAGCTCAAACTGTCAAAGAACTGGGGGCAAAGTGAATTTTCTCCTGGACCTGGACTTAGCTTCAAAGAGGGAAAAGGAAATTCGGACATGGGTTTCAGCTCACGGAGACCCAGCTCGTGCTCAGACAGGCTGTTGCAGAACAGAAGTAGAAGGGGCAGGGGCCAAGGTGCAGCACCAGGGTATGGCAGGGGTCTTCCAGAAGAGCATCCAGCCTTGGCAGTTGAACCTTCTGCCCGTTGAGTGGTCACAGCCCACCTGGAGCCACCTGAACCCTGCTACAGGTCTGCTCTCACCTTAACCTCCCGCACTCCTGTTCGTCAGTTACCTTCAGCAAAGTTTGAGAATGAAACTGGGAAATACCCATGTGGGAACTTCTGAGATCTAACCTATGAAACCACTTGATTTACAGAGTATAGGAAAAATAGTCTGTCTATAAACTCAAGTCAAGATCAAAGCTTCTTTGTGCTTGCCACTTACTATTCAAAGCACAACGGGTCAGATTCAACCTAGAAGCAACCCCAAAAGCTGGCCTGGCGTAGTACTTTTTTGCATATTGTGCTGGGATTTGTAAAATGCAATCGTGCCAACACTAGGTCAGAAAGCAGTAACCTGAGTGCCTCCCAGGTTGGACCTACTGGACACACATAATAGGTCTGATGGGCAGTCACCTTCCAGACTGGGCTACCAGAGACAGACCTGCCGCTTGAGGAAGTGGCAAAGGATTTTCAGAGTTAATTCAAGTTGTTTAAAGAACTACGCGGAAACTGCAAGGAGACTTTCCTTCCCCGTAACAAGAACCCGTCACAAGAGGGATTTGTGCATCTGCACGGCCTTCCTCCCTGGCTAGGCGAAGTGGTTTTTTAGAGGAGGAGGGTTGGTGACATCCCCTCCAGCGGTGACAAACCAACCGCTCAAGCACAAACGACGATGCTCTCCACCCCTGGGAATGGCTGAATTCCAGAAAGGAGCTTTGAGTTCGTAGCACCCATCTGATCTGTGCATAGGTATATACACGCAGGGCTACAGGTTGTGACACAGTTTTCATTTAGTTAATTATATTACGAGCCATACAGTTAATTAAAGAAATATATTAAAAAAAATAATCAAATGAATTCCAATGAATTATTCCTCTCATCCATAAAAAGATCGTGCTCTTCATTAATACAATCAGACTTTAGTTCCTGCTCAACTGTAAGAGGGTGTGTGCTATTCATTTTAGATTTTATTTTATCTGTTCATGTTTCATAATCAGTAATTCATACTTCATTAAGGAACCACTGGCATATTCAAAAGGAGGCTGGTGAGATAGACCGGACTTTAATGTTTGAATTGAGAAACTAGTTTGCTTTGTGATTTAATCTAAAATAAGACTGAAAAAAAGGTATCAAGCATAACTGTCAAGGCATCACAGACCATCTAGTTTTGCCTGCTATCAGGGACAAAAGATGATCAGTGAACTTTTCTACAATGCATCTAAATTAAACTGTAGTTAAACTACTGGTTTTAGAATGAGGGAAAATCTAGAATGATCTAATGGTTAAGAGGCTGTCATATGTGTTGGAAATATGTAGGAAATATGTAAGTGCAAGCTTCCCTGAAGTCACATCACTATTAATTGAGAATGTAACTCTGGGCACTGAGTTGTCCCGTTGCTTCTTTATTTCTGATTAGCAACTCCAACAGCTCTCTATACTCCCAATGCCAAATGACATTTTAAAAAGTTGAGAAGGAAATAAGATGCTATGCCATAATGCCATTAAACAGTTTTAACAAGCTCACGAGTGATGTTTTCATACCTTTCTAAGACTAGAGATTTCAGATTTAAAATGGTAAATTTGTTTTCACAAGCCATTTAGGATTTATTTTAGGGAAAAAAAAAAAAAGGAAAAGAATGGCTTTTGCTGTTATAAAGCTCGATTCTACAGCACTTGAAAATTAGGTGCTGACTTTAGGTTGGGATTCATGGTGCTGCATCTAGTGCCTAGGGCTGTAGTTCCATATTGCAATGTCTCTGCTGGCAAAGCTGGTTTGAGAGGTTCCCATCCTGAAGGTTTTGTTCCCACCACCACCCTCCTGAGTTTTCCTTCCCCTCAGCTGTGTTGATTAAGCTGTTTGTGAAGCCGTCCCACAAAATGGTATGAGCGATCAGGAGGCAGCCCAGCCCTACAGAGCCCTGCACGTGCCCAGCTTCGGGGATGGGTGTGCAGGATTAAGGGAAGGTGGGAACGTCTTTAACCGGGATCGTCCCTGGTGACAGTGGGAAGGGGGCACTGCACAAGTGACGGGGAGAGAAATTCATGTAGGATTTCAGGGTAAGGAATGTAATTGGGTTTTTGTTGGGTTTTTTTTTTTTGTCAGGGCGTTATTTCAAAGAGGTCAGTTCCCTGATGTGGGTCACAGCACACCAAGACTGGTAAGGACTTGGGTGAGCAAACGCTACACCCTGATGCATAGGGAGGAATCCCGTAAGCAAATCTTGCCGCCGATTGTTTCGGATGGGGAAATCGCAAGGGTAAGGTCCCCGCCGTGAAGGCGACTGCCTGAGGGAAACCGCCGGGAACCGGCAGCATCACCCCGCAGCCCACCAGCGGGACATGCGGCAGGGAAACCCACCGCTCATCCTCCACCGGGGTCTTCTGCTCTCTGCCACTCACCGAGGGCAACAGTGCAGCGGATCAGTCTCCCCAACTCAGTTGCCCAAATCCCTCCTGTGTCATATTTTAGTGCGGGGGAGAGGGTTGGGTCTAGCTATTACCAATCTTTTGAGATATTGCCTCACTGACACACGCTGTAAAAAGTGGTTTTCTAATACAATAGGTGGGTGTTCATATTATTATGGTGCTTAATCACAGTTTACATGACAGTTTATTGCACTTGGAACTATTATCTCAGATCCATAATTTAAAAGTGCCATATGTTTAGAATGATTAAATTAGCATTTCATTAAGGCAAGGGATAAGGTGTGAGGGGTTTTTTTCTTATTTATTTGTCATTAAAAACATTAATTTGGTAAAAAAAGTGAAGCACTACTCAACCCCCTCCCCCAAACATCCATTACAAACTACCCTTAAACTTTAGACCTTTATTGCTCATACACCTCACCATGGCAAATATAAAAGGAATCAAGCTCTTTCCCCTCATCTATCCATGCAGCCGCTCCCTAGAAGAAAACAACTCTACCAAAAATTCAAACATAAGAGCTTATAAATGTGTATGTCAAAATTTCCAACAAATACAATCTAAGGGATCCTAAAAGCCAATAAAAATCTAATAAAAATCTAAGAAAATTTTAATTTATGTTCAAGAGCCAGGATGCTGACATCTGACAAATAAAATTGAAAATCCTCAGCCTGTTACACTAAAGTTTTATCAAATATCCTGGAGAATGGAGATTATCTTTCTAATCACTATTCAAAGAAGGTGATGAATTAGACAATTTAATTTATTTTTAGACTCGTAGAACCTCTGTGTTTCTCTGGGAGTATCCAGAAACTTGGCATTTCTCTTTACCAGTCAGGTAGCTTAGCAAGATACTGACACAGGTATCATCCTAATTTTTAGAACACCTTTTTGCATATATGACTGTATTTTCTTTTTGAGGATCAGTATGTGATCTTCTCATCAATGAAATTGGTCAATCCTTCACCATGGAGGCAGACGGGAGATTTCTCTTTTGCTGAGGACCTCTGTGGAAACAGCATCACACTATATTTCACTGCAGTTTTACTGAAAACTTTCAGTATAGAGGTGATATATTCTGTCCTATAGAATGAGCAATGCACAGGGTGGCACAGTGGCTGCTTCTTCAGGACCAGTCTCACAGGACAGAGTGTCACAAGCAGCTGGAAATATCGGCCTTGTACTAGTTTTCAGAATTTTCTAATGATCTTGGAAAGGTCTGAAACCAGGTGATCCTTATGTCCCACAACTCAGCAAGCCAGTTCTGCACAGCAAAATATTTATGTACACACTTACCTTTACATATATATATATATATGTGTATATACAACACAAGATCTTTGCCTCTCCCAGTCATGGGGTTTTTCTCCTGGATTCACTGAATCAAGACCTAAGAGAGGATGGAGGAGGAGTTAAACCAGAAAGACCTGAATGTCAAATTTTCCAGGGTCAAATCTTGCAACCAAAATTCTTTAAATAATTTTGGCACCAATGCATATGGATTATCTCCATACGCACCAAATTTCAGCATGACTGCTCATAGATTGGAGTCCTTAGGCTTCTTTCAAAGAGCCTCTGACTTGCATTGCAGTTTAATATTTTCTTGCATTAATACATACAACAACATCTTTAAGCTATTTAAATCCAGATTAGTTTTCTCTTGATCCTTAATTATATCCTTTCAAAACAAATCTTCATCTGTTCTTCTTTAAAGTTTCCAACATCTTATCTTGGGAAAGAAACATAACAAAAGGCAGTCTATTTCCTTGATAATGAAGTAAAATAAAATGCAACCCCACTTTATAAAATTTATCTTTTTCCCAGGTTCAGAGGATCTGCGTTTCCTCCACTCTCGAGAGCTTTACAAATAGAAAGCCAAGGCATTTGTGATATTTATAAGATTCCAGTTTTGAGAAGAGATGAACAGGACTTTTTCTCACAGTCCTGGCTTTGGACACATAAGCCCTTTTTTCAGCTAGACCTAAACCCAAAATGAAACAGTGTCTAAATACAGTCAGCAGAATCTGCTAAGGCTGATCTTAGTTATTACCATACATGCTTCTATCTTCCCTTTTGAATATATCTCCATAAAATAGGTCTAACTTGTAAGTAAAATAGGAATCTGAAAGTGAATAATTCTTTTCACACTATGGACACCAAACCACTTCTTTTCTTTTATGACTGCTATAACCCCCCCAACAAAGCAGTAAAGTGGTTCTGACAGACTAATATTTATTTATGGAAGTTAAGTTAAAGCAATGAAGTTTAGGTCTTGCAGTGACAAGGGTGAGACAATACCTCCTTCCATGAAAAATATCTTGAAAGATACATTTACAAATCATGTTCTTCAGCATTTTCCATTTAATTTTTAAAAATGAAATTAAAATCATAGAATCACAGAATGTGAAGGTCATGTACTGCAATGCTCCTGCAATGAGCAGGGACATCTTCAACTGGATCAGGTTGTCCAGAGCCCCGTCCAACCTGACCTGGAATGTTCCCAGGGATGGGGCATCAACCACCTTGCTGGGCAACCTGGGCCAGGGTTTCACCACTCTCATTGTAAAAAATTTCTTCCTTATATCTACTCTGAATCTACCCTCGTTTAGTTTAAAACCATTACCCCTTGTCCTATGGCTACAGGCCCTTCTCAGAAGTCTGTCCCCACCTTTCTTATAAGCCCTCTTTAAGTACTGGAAGGCTGCTATAAGGTGTCCCAAAAGCCTTCTCTTCTCCAGGCTGAACAACCCCAACTCTCTCAGCCTTCCTTCATAGGAGAGGTGTTCCATCCCTCTGATCATTTTCGTGGTCCTCCCCTGGACCCGCTCCAACAGGTCCATGTCCTTCTTATGTTGGGGACCCCAGATCTGGAGGCAGTACTGCAGGGGGGGGTCTCACCAGAGCAGAGCAGAGGGGCAGAATCCCTTCCCTCGACCAGCTGTCCACGTTTCTTTTATAATAAAGTAATTTCTTACATGACATAGTTCTAAGGAAAACTGTAGGCGCTGAAGAGGGAGTAACCAATACAGAAATGCTTAAGGGCAAATCTACATGTAGAAATGCTTGGGGGAGGGGGGGGGGGGGGGCAAACCTACGGGCGGCAAAAAAATTCGGTTCAGTCTCACATTAGATTAAATGAGCTTTGATTGAACATTATACTGACTTAATATATTGGCTTTTAGTATTGGAGTGACCATCATGCGGAAAATATTCAGGATCTCTGGGCTCTGTTGTCTGCTGCAGACTGGCACAGTGTGGGTTAACAGAGGGTATAGCACTACGGTGCTGAGCAGCACCAGCTTCCTCACTTATTTCAGTGAGGTCTTAATTCAGCTGCCCACTTATAATTATCAAGGATTAACATTTCCAGCTGTTGTAACCTAGAGGGCATGGCATCACTCTGCACAGTTTACAGCGGGCGAAGTCTCATTTTGCTGCCAAGTAGGGAATGTTTTGGAGACGTGCCCATCTATTGTTCCCCTTCCAGGAGACAAGCACAGAAAGTCTAGAGCCCAGGGACAGGATGATCAGGGTCTGCAGTCTACTGTGACTGATATCTTATTTATTATGTCTATAAGAATTCAGATTTCCATGGTAATAGGCAAACTCAGAAAAAAATAGTAGTCCTCCTATTTCCCAAACTTTTAACACAAAATTTGGAAAGCAACAGAATTCCAGAAAAAGAACTATCAAATCTTACTGAAACTGAAAATAATGATAATTAGTATTTTTTCAACTATCTACCGTGCTTGTCAGGCATATTGTTCTATCTGAAGTACACATTACAGCATTTAAATAATAGCTTGTCCAATTCCAAAAATACATGTAGACTATGTTAAATATTTGGCAGGAACCCAGGTAAATCTCATGTGGATATACTATGTCCAATCATGAAATTGCATTTCCTGCCAAAAACGCCAATCCATGATGCAAGTCATTATTTACTGATGAACTGATTTTTTTTAGTTCCTTTCCAAGATATAGGAAATAACTGTAAACACACCCTCCCCATACCTCTGTTTGCCTGGTGTTCGAATCAAAGTTAGATCTGAAAGCACAGCAGATGCAATTCCACTAAAGTTTGCTCAGTTACAAGACTCTGAGTCAAAGGATATGATGTCTGGCTCACCGGTTAGGGAGGTATTGGCCGGTACCTTTACAGCTCAGAGTAAAATAGAAAGTATTTTATAAAGGTCTTTGAGAACCTACAGAATGTGATGCATAGTTAAAAGCAGAAAATACACATGGATAGATCTTCAGCTGATGTAAATAAACATTTCTCAGAGGAGCTATACTGCATGCCCTAAGTTTTCTGGATTTGTTTTATTTTTAAATTGAGCTGACATATGAATCCTTCCTCAAATATCCTCAAGTGTTTGAAGAACTATCTCACTGTGCAATGGTCACCTTCATGAAACTCTCCTATGCTTAGAAGTTTACAAAAACTTGATGATGGGTACGGCACAGATTATGGCTGTACTACCATAACTGTTCTAGTATGCTGGTATTGTATAATAAAGCAGGACGTATGGATACTCAGTGTAAATCATCTGGTAAAAGCAAGGAATAATGAGGTGATAAAGGTTGCTGATGGCAAAGTTATTCAGAATAATCAAATCTACAGTGAGCTGTGAAGAGCTGCAGAAAGCTTTCACGTTACTGGAGAGACAGGGTGATAAAATTGCAAATGAAATTCAATGTTGATAAAAGCCAAGTGCTGAGGAAAAAATAACCCTAACTCTACATTTTCTAGTGGTACTCTACCTCTACTTCACTGATACCAGCTGTCATTTTTTCAGAGATGATCTAATTGATACATATTTAACTAAACTCTGAGCAATTGGTCTGTGCTTGTCTTTAGCTTTGAAAGCTGCTGCTTTTCTTTCAGATCTGAATATCTTATATGCCCAAGAGCTTGTTTTTTATTTTTCAAACTATACCAGTTGTCTAATGAAAGATATTAGTTCTGCTTACAGATCTCATCCCACTTAGCTGCATATACATAATGAGCTCTTCTCATTGTATCCCTTGAAGAGATCCTTGTTTTGTCTAGACCCAATCAAGAGCCACTAATGAACTTCATACATTAATGGTATGTACGTTTGCATAAAATATAGCTGTAAATCTGCATGTTTATATAAAATATCAAGTCTGATGTACTGGAAAGATTCACACACAGATTTATGAAGTGGGTTTCCAGCTGAAAAGAACATTTTACCCTCCATAAGTTAAGAATTTAAGTGTTCTGCTGAGAGGAGGAGATATTCTGGAGAAGGAGGGCAGTTAATAGTGCAGCGAGAGACAGAACAAACTGTCTCTTGAATAAACCACAGCTAATGAGTGTTTCTGCAGGATACAAATTCACAATACATTGTTCCAGAACATCCCAAGAATAAGAATACACAGTGCCATGTCAGCTGCACAAGCCACTTGAAGGGCTGATGATAAAGGGGGTGTCTATGGAAAAAAGTCTTGCATGTGCCAAAAAAGCTCTCCAGCCTCCAGCGATATGGTGGGGAGTATAATTGAAGCCACATAGTCCAGGAGAAGCTTATGTCAACTCTAGATTTTATTTTACCACGTTCAGGAAAGTGATGTTAGCATCATTGTGAATAGTGGTCTGAAAGTGCCAGCTCAGTGCTCAGCAGCAGTCAGAAAAGCAAGTAAAATATTACAAACTATTGGGAAAGGAGCGGAGGACAGAACAGACAGCATTGTTAGGCCACTGTATATATAACTGATGTGCACGTAGCTTGAAAACCACACGCAGTTTTGCTTATCTCATCTTTGATGGCACTATTTAAGTAGAGGGAAGGTTGTCTGTGATGATGAGGGATGTGGGACAGCTACCAGTTGAGGAGCAATGAGAACTCACTGCAGAAATGTCTGAGGCAGATAAGGGTGCGCTGTAGACAAACCCATGGAGGACAGATGAAACATGGAATTCTGAATGCAGCCTCCAACGTGAGAAATCCTTAAATCGCTAATTGCTGGAAGCAGGAGGGATCTTATATGTTGACCTTGGTTCCCTCCTTTCCTAAGCAGACACTGCAGGCGAGCGCTGGAAATGGGCTCCAAGGCCAGGATTGCACCCTGACGTGGTGCAGTTGAGCTTTTCCTGGGCTCACCAGTACATTCGGACACAGAGGAGAAGGACAGGTTTGCTCTCATTTACTGGGGGGAAGTTTAAACTCTAGAATGGTGGGGAGGGTTGCTGGATCTATTTCCAGGGTGCTCTAAAAAAGAGAGGTCTAAGCCAGAGAGCACTTGGTCAAAGATCATGTGCCTTTAGTGCATCAAGGTTGGTCATGTCTTTGTGGATGGGTTTAGGACAAGTTTTGTTCCTCCTGACTTTTCCAACTAGAAGAGACTCTCTCATGTCCCTTGGACAAAGTTTTGGAGCCAAGAAAACTTTGATGATTCCTAGGAAACCAGCAACCCTTGTTAGCTAACCAGAAGAAATATCACTTAGTAGATATCTATTTCAAGTGTTGAATGTACCTGCGAGGAAGCTATGTTTCTTCTTCACGTTAGCTCCAACAAAGTGCTAGTATTCACTACAGTCATTATTAATGTATGCTCTTTGTGCTTCCCAAAAGACTGTGGTGGTGGGGAGAATGATTTATATATGCATTTCCTCCCGCTTTGTGGGCTAAAATAGTCCTATTATGCATCATTAACAGACAGCTCCTGGTACATGGGAATAATAAATTAGCACCTGACCAAAAAAAAAGAAAGAAGTTAAGTACATATTGTCTCAGAAATATTGACACTGAATTTTACTGTTGGGTAATATAGACGAGCCACATGAAAGAGTAATAATATTCACAAAGGTCTGAGCTCTGTGATTTACGCTGTCCCGTTGGAGGTGTTTGAAATGAAGCACTAAAACAAAAAAAAAAAAGAAAAAGGCAGCAGTAATTAAAGCCTCCAAATGTTGGAAGTTTATTGGTTGAACACCATAAAGAGTTCATTCATAAAACTCCTGGCACTCACAAAACAGTCAAACTATAGTCTGTGAGATTATTTTACATTTTACACATTTCTTGTTACATTTTTCCCAGGATGTTTGTTTTTCTCTTTCCTTTCTGAGGGGGAAGGGAAGGTGGGCCACTCAGTTATATGATATATGTATGCTAGAAGCATGGATGCAGGACTAGCTTGCTCCCTACTCACATTGCTGCTGCTTTCTGACCTATATAAAGTGCAAACTGTGAATCCAAGCAGAGACTTAGTTTTGCTTTGTCTGCACACAGTGGTGTGCTCACCAGAACATTAAGACGTTAATGAATTTTACTTTTCTAATCTTGCTGTTCTTTTTTTTTCTCTTCCAAGATTGAATTACAATGAACTAATGCCCTGACTTTTTAAATTAGAAAACGGAATAGCTTAAACAGTACAAAATGCTTAGTCTATGCTAACGTATTTAGAGAGGTCACATTTGCCTGTGCTTAGTCTCTCACACTCACACGCACTTATCCACACACATTTTGCAAGGACTCAGGAGGAAAATAAAATATTTTTAATTGTATTACCAGACAGCAGGAACAATCTCATGTCTTTCAGACCCAAGTAAGCTCCATGGGCTGACTGAGATGGAATGAGGAGAGAGCTGCCCTTTGTTATGTCTACGCAGACGTGCCTTCAAGCAAGCTCGAAGTCTGCCTTGGCATGCAACCAGCCACCTCAGGGTTGCGTCCAAACCTTTGCTCTTTTCCCGTTAGCACTGGCCGACTGGTGGGCAATTCCTGCCGTTGGAAGAGACATGAGTCACCAGTCCAGCCTGGCACACATCCTGCTGGTCCACGACAAACAGCACAGCTCCGTAGGGTGAAAAAGGGACTTTGGCCCCAGCCTGCCAGGGACCACCCACCGGGGATGAAGGGGAGGTAGAAGAGCTCCAGCCCCAGACTTGGACGTGGGCACTGCCCATGTGGCAGGAGATGGCGAGTGTTTCACATCGGCTGCTCCGGCCCCGTCCTCTGGGAGCGTAACAGCTCTGGAGAGCAAGTTTTAGTGACTTTTTTGTTTTGACACAGGCCACGCTAAGAGTTCTTGCAGAGCTCCGTGTGAACTAAGCCATCCTGTCTTCTGCCCATGCTTGTTCCAAAGTCAAATTCCCTTCAGATTTTGAAATAACTCGAGATTACATCCTGGTCTGAACCTTCTGCGGTGAAATAACAGCAGAAAACTTTTGATGGTAACCACAGCTCTCATGACTGGACCTACGGTGTCTGGTCAGAGGCGTACCGCTGAAGATTCATTTGCATAAAGCAAAGTTCTTGCTCAAATTTAGGAAATTTAGGTAAATGGTAATTCCCAATCTACTGAATTCAAGCAATTAAGCTTTAGAACTTAAATTAATGACTTCTGATTAAATGTGATTCATTATTGCAACTGTGACAAGTATTAGTTCCAGAATAAGTAAACTGGAATAGCCTGAAAACTAATGGACAGTTAAGAAACTTGTTGCTGCTTAGAAGACAATTTTTCCTGTTTTCCCCTTCACATTTAATAGTTGAGTATATCCCCCCTGAATCAATTTCTTTGGTCAAATTACCCCAGGTAATAAATTTACCTTAGCTTCTAAGAAGGACTCCTTAAAATTTCTCATTTGACAGTTTTTCGTCTATTATTGTTTTAATAAAAGACCAGGTAGTTATTCCATTCCATCTTATTTTCTGTTGTTATGGTGAAATGATTTTCTATGACTATGGTTTGACTACAGGTATATTCTCATCATAAGACTCATAATACTACAAGCTTTTTTTCTGGAAAAGTATAAATTTTAATTTGGGGCAGCATGGCAGTCTTCTTTTGAATCAACACCTTCTTAGTTGTAGCCAGAACACAAAAATCTCCTTCTCCAGATTAAAAAAGGACTGCTGGCTTTTATACTTTTTGTGTAATGCAACTTCCCAGCCCCTCCCCAAATGTGCTACCAAACACATTGTGAGTCTTGAAAACTTTGATTCAAATGTCTATAAAGGAACAATGTTTAGAGAGAAAAACTCTCCAAAACAAATTGCTTTTGGGGGGCTGAGTCAAATACCCGTGGAGGTTCATGAGAACAACTACTGTGGAGTTCAATAGACTTTGAGTCATGGGGCACAGGCCACTGGTACATGAATGAATAAATGGGGAGGTGATGAAATGCATTGAATACATCTTTCTAGAGCAGGCTGAGGTTTGCTTTCAGATGTACCAGCCAGCTGGAATACCACGGAAGAGCCCTCAGGTTCTGCTCACACCCAACATTTTAGGAGACACCACCCTTGGTGCTTATTAAACATACAGTCCCATGGAAGAAGCTTTTAAATGCAAGAAGCTGATGAAGAGCCAGATTGTGACATTTAGCTACAGGCCTAAAATGGTGACTGTGCCCTTCTCAGGACAGCTCCAGACAGACCATGCCTGAGGTGGTGCAGTCCCTTCCCCACGGTTTCAAGCCCTGTAGTGTGGATGAACTGGTAATCTTCCTGGCATCTGGCTTTGCCTTTTCCTACCCAGGTTTCCAAATAAAGCAGAATTTAATGCAATTTTTGCGCTTTTTTCTTGGCTTTTATTTGGATGTTAACACCCAAAGTAAGGATTTGAGGAATACACACATTATTAATTCATTTTGCCTGACGTTAATTCATTAATTCATTCCCCAGGTGTGTGCTGTAGAATGGGATGACAGACAGGAGGAAGGAGTTTGTCTTTTCCGTTATCAGCTTCCTCCATCTTGAGCTTAAACCACAGGAGGTGACGGGAGAAATCCTTAGAGCTGTCATTAGGAGAATGATGAGAGTTATTAAATCTGATGACTGTCCACTCAAATGAACCACTCTTGGAGACAGTACCTGCAAATGACTGAACCTTGGAGAGAAAGGGGTAGATGAGCAATAGGGTATTTGGGGGGAGACTATCATCTTTTGATTAGACTAATTAGGAAATTCCTAAAAAGGAGACAAGCTGTCAGACTGCTCTTTTTAGAAAGCAGGTGGAAAGATATGGAAAAAATTACCAGATTGGATCAAGAGATGAAAAAAATAGTCTTCCAGAAAATAACATATGTGCTAGAGAGAGAGTGTTTGTTTCCTTGCAGTCTTAATCACCAGGAATAAAAGACTGTTGGAAAACCAGAGGTAGAGAAAAGACTAAAGCTTTAGCATTTTTCCTCAAAGTTATGTACAGGATCCTTGATAAAGTCTGTAGTCTGCTTCAACTGTAATGTTGGATCCCTGGACCCAGAACATCCATCGCAAGAGAGCTGTGGGAAAGAGTGCTCTGAAGTTGAGAAGATTTTTGTGAGGAGGGTCGGATGTGTTTCTGAGAGCCAAGGTCAGGTGACAGTTTATTAAAAGGCCTAAAAGAACCCTGGAAACAAGCAAAAGAAACTAAAGAACCTCAAAACTGAAGAAAAGCCACGGAAAGGGACAGAGCTGCAGCGTACTCAAGTCAAAGAAAAGTTTGAAGGTACACGGGCCCCATGTGGTGGGGACCTCAACTCAATATTGCCCAGCTGAGGGTTTCTAGCTTTTGGTTCCAATGAAGTCTTTGCAATTCTGTTCTTGTTTCTGACTTGCTGTTCATATACGGATATTTCTTGATCTCTATAATTAGCATAGCAAAGCACATGAATGTTCCCATTTAGAGCAATGAGTCTATTTGCATGCTTAAATGCTTTATTTGACAGGGTTTATGAACCCAATCCAGCAGCACTCAGTGAGGACAATGAGAGTCTTTCCCCTGACATGAATGGATAGTGGTTTGGGTCTGGTAAAGGTAACTATTTAAGCTTGCCAGGCTGTTATGGGAAATAAGCACCGTCCTTTTATGAGAAGGAAGTACAATTATACCATACCAAGAAACCATGTCCCTCAGGCTTTCAACATTCTTCCCAATGAATGAAGCCTTATAATTACCACCCCTACCTGTGAGAGCTTGCTAATATTGCATGGGTTAGACTCAGAGTTTAATATCTCTCTTTCAAAAAAGCAATAACAACAACAAACCAACCCCTGTGAGCAGCCTGTGGCTTAGAAATGATGCTGTGTTCCTGACACTATTACCTTACATGCAAATATTTTTCTCTCCTTTGCTGTACGGTGGTTTTTTTTTTCCCTTGGTTTACTCAGCTGGTAACATGAATATGTAGATGATCTAACACAAATGGCTAATCCCTGTAGGCATGTCTCACCACAGCTTCTTAGGTAAAAGGATCAGAAGGGGATAAAACTCAAAGGGTTCACTCCTTAAGAGGCACATTGCTTCACGTGGGAAGACTGAGTAGAGGACTGAGAAACTTTCTTAGTGTTCAACCATGCCACCCTTCTGTCCAGTTGCTTTGGGCACACAATATTTTCCCTCGCTGTGACAAAGATGTTGTAGCAATTATGAGCTCCTTTCAGAAGAGCTGTTATTGTGAACGAAGCGTCATTTGCACAGACATGTAAGATACAGAATAAGGTTAATTATGGTATCCTTATTAGAAGCATATAGGTGTTATGGTTCTGGTCTTCACTTCTCTTCGTGGGCTCAAGAGTACTGGGCTAATGGTCCTTTGGTGACATACGTGCTTTAATTTTCTGCTTTACCCACACCTCAGCATCATGAGTAAATTTCCCAGGTAGGGAGACACATTTGGGAAGTTCGGCCAAACTCAATTCATTCTGGTGAACTTGCTTGTTTTTACAAGCTAGGATCAGCTATCATTTTATAAACCAATCCAGGAAAAGCAGTAAATAAGTAAGAGGCCCTGTTGACTTAAACTATAGTTGCCTTGAAATTCCCAGTTGTTTTTCTCACTTACTGACAGAGACCTACTATGCATGTGCCTTCTAGCGTCACTGAATTGGACCCGCAAACGTACTTTAGTAAAGTTGGCCAGGAAGAGAGCTTTGTTGGATTCCAGGTGGAAAGATCACAGCACCTGATGGCTCTTGGCTGTAGTAGCATCTCCACTTTCAGCATAAATCTTCCTCACGGCGCAAGGGGAAACTGCGTTTTCTTTTCCTGTTTTGTCTTTGTCGGTGACGTTTCAGTTTCCTGCAGCAGTAGGGTGAGTGTGGTGTGAAGGTGCAGGATACAACCCTGGGGGTAGGCACTGCGTTACCAGAAGGACCAGAAGGAGTGAGGCAGGGATCAGCAGATGTTTTGATGTCCACAATAATAACTGGACCTGCAAGGGCAGTTACTTCTCTGCTACCCATCACGATCCTTCACTCGGGAGCTGCAAAGGGGTCCAGGAGGCAGGAGGCACGGCTGCCAGCCCAGCCAAACCCAAAGCCTTCAAGGGCAGGGAAAGGAGATGGTGACTGCTCTCAATGGCTGTGACCTTTGCCTCTTCTGTCCCTGGCTTGTCCCCCACTCATCCAAGAAAGTAGATTAACACAACTATCCCACATTTGCTGTTTAGTTTCTGCAGGACTAGTTCAGTAAACCACAGGAATTTATCAGAAGAGAAAACCAACAAATGTTCTTATATGTCTTTATGTAGCGACTACAAAAATTGCTATTGGCACCTCTAGGTTGTGAGGAGAAGAGAAAAATACGAAGAGGAATATAACAATCTTAAATTTTAAAAATAATTTGAATAGTATAGAGGATGAGGTCTAGATTCAAATAATCACCAAAGTAAGATGCAGAATACCTGCTGATCAGGGAGGACTGTCTGTTCTCTGGGGCAGGAATTTTGTGCAAAATTAAGTGTGCAGCAATGATTGTCATAGGCACAACTTAGTATTGCAATAAATATTAAATATTAAATTACTAGAAACCCTAGCTGTCACTTTTTGACTTAACAGTGCTTGACCTTGTAACCATAAAATTTTTAGAATTTCTTTCCATTTCTCTACTACTGACCTGGAAAGGCCATTCATTCTAGAAAAAGGAGTTGCAAAAGCATTACAAATTGTCAAGTCTTTTTTCAGAAAAATGGTTTTCATACTATGGGACTTAAGTTGAATGCCCATTGCTTTCCATTGATCTGCACACACTGCAGTTTAAAATTTAAAAATAAAGTCAGAAAATAGATTGTAGGGATAATTTACCTTACTCCTAGATAAGTGTCCTGTCATAGATTTATTTTCCTCTACTGGGTAGGTTTTCTCCTCTTTGCAAGGTTACTAACACCAACTCAATTTTCCACTTCAGTATTAGTCTTTTAAAATATTGGCTGAACCACAGTTTCAACAGCTAATCATATAGTGTCTTGTGAAATACCTTCATAGGTAGTGGGAGTTCATAAAAAAATCTGTGAAAACTATGCAAAGTAAGAGGCTTCCATACCAGAGATTCTTTTCTTCCCATTGCTGGCAAACATATCTGGGTAGCATAGACCTTGTGAGCAAGGATTTAAGAGAGTTTGTTTGCTTTAGGAGAGAAGGTGGGATTTGTTTTTTCTCCTGTTCTCACAAAATTTCCTAGCAAGTTGGTGGCTTAAAAATATTTTTAACAATTACAGTATTAATTTCCAGATTTTATATTATTTATTACTTTAATTACACTATTTAAATATTTTCAAATATTCTTCTCCTAAGGAGTTGTTTCCACAGTGGATGTGCCTGTGGCTCATGTAGCTCATGCTTCAGTAGTGACACTTCATGCTACTTACTTATTTTTCACTTACTACTTAAGAGTTAGTGTGAAGTAAATGGGGAAGACTTCAGAGTCTCTCCTCTGTAAGGAAGCCCATGCTCAGCTCAGGCGATCCCGGTGAAGTATTCCTGTTCCACCACAGTTCCACAGGAAAGTCAGACACCTAACGGTCCTGTCCGTTTGCTGGATGCCAAATTCTTTTCTCAGCCTTTATGTCTGAAACGGTGGCAAGTCTCCAGGGGTTTCCCCTTGTCGAACATGTGAGGTGATGAGCTGAGAGGTGAGGGACCTATTTCTTAGCCTGTGTTAGGAAGTGCAATAGAAATACCACAGTTCAATGTCTCCCCCATTTACTTGCAAGTTCTGATACTAGTTTTGTCTAAAGTTTGTTTCTTTATTTGATCTTTCTTTCCTTACAAGAAAGCCTCTTATACAGAAAGCATAGCTATTTGCCAGTAAAAACATTATAAAATCCCTTCCAAGTGTGCAAAAAGGAGGTGCTGGCAGCAATGGGAGGAGCGAAGGTGGAGACAGACAAAATATAGGATTAAGACTTTTCTTACTGTAACTTATATCTGTGATCCCACAGTCTGTGTTAGCAGCAGGGCAACACCGTTCCCCTTCCCATGCAGCCAGCCTGGCTTTGACCAGGCTCCAGGTCAAACAGGAAAATATTTTAAAGACAAGTAAGACAAACAAAACCCATCCCACCACTCCTCAGAGCCAAATCCACAGCACTGTGCCCCCATCCGAGGTGCTGGTGAGTGAAGCAAGGGAGGAAGGCTGACACCAGTGCCCCAGGGGAGCCTCCTTTCCTTCTCTGGGATGGAGACCCCAAATCGCTTGTTGATGGCTGTGCCCCGATTCCTCAGTGTCCCCAGCAGGAATGGGGACTGGGGTCCCCATCAGATGGGCAAAAGGCACAGGGAGCTTCCTCGTGTCACCTTGCTCACTGCTAACTGAGCCTGGGCACGACTCTAAGCTGATCAGACTACCTTTACAAGCCTTCCCCTCAGTCAAAACCCCTGCTTCCAGAGTTTTGCAAGGTACTCATTTTTGGAAGGAAAAAAGTGGTTTAATGAAAGGGGTTTTTTTTCCTAACCCCACCCTGAGAGGCAAGGTGTTACATCCTTGTAATGAAAACAGGTATTATTAGCTATTGTCTAACCCACTTGAAAGGCTCTGGTGTATTTCCCCAGTGCAAAGGCTTTATTGAAGACTGCAATAAGAAAGCTTTGCAGTTTAAGCATTTTCACCCTTGGGACTTAAACTTCCATTTAGGTTTTTATTTGCTACAACCCCAAAGAGCCTACAATGTCAGTGCCTGAAGAAATGAGGCTTGAGAGGTGATTATAGTTTTATGTGGAACAATAGCTGTTAGGAATCGGAAGACAGATGCTAAAAACTGAGTCAGATAAAGGTACCTATTTTGCACTTGCAAGATAGCACAACGCCTTCTGCTGTGTTGCAATCTTTTAATCTCTGTCAGCACATCTTGTACTACAAAATAAGTGTGGATCATGCATATGGATATATGGGAAATATTTATTTTAAGAAGACTACAAACTGCCATACATACATGTAAAATGTAATTAAAAAGTGCACCATAAAAGAACTACTTGAGGATTACAGAAGCTTAGCAGTATTGAACTGTCATATGCTAAAAATACCTTGCTATCTTGCTCTAGATGACTTTCTGAATTAATTGTACAGACACCAAAACATAACCTAAATGCTAGTAATGTCACTTCTTCTTTTCTTTTTCTCTTCTCTGAACCAGTTCCCGTAGATTTATTCAGATGTAAAATTTATCCATCTGCTGTATTTTGATCACGGATATACTCATCTTCAGCATCAGGTTTCAAATGCATGACAACACCTAGCTAAGGGTAAGTTAAATACGGAGAAAATCTGGGAAAAGGCATGTGTTGCGTATAGATAACCTCAGGGGGCGAGGTGGGAATGACAACCGCAGGGAAGCCTCTTCCTTTTAGGCTTCTTTGCACTAAGTCGAAGGCTCGTCTCTGAGACTGGAGAAACAGCCCCCGGCAGGATGATGTGCTCAGGGGGGTTTCGTGAGCGTTGCCGTGACCTCAGCCCTCGGTGGTACAGAACCGTGTGAGAGCCATGAGCTTCTATGGGGCATCTGATGGTAGTGGGTTTCTGAAGATGCCTCTTCTGGCTCCTGAGAGCTGTTAGGGGTGGTGAGGCATGGAATGGAAGGAGCTTCATTTGGCTACAAGAACCCCAAGTAAAGTTCTGGGTGCAAAACTAGCTTATAAGAAGTGATATTTCTGCTACGGTTAATCTGATGATCTAGTAAACAGGGAGGTGGGGAGGGCTGGAGGTGTCTGCAGGCATTTCATGCTGCTTCTACAGATCAGATCTTTAGAATAAACCTGCATTTAATTGTTGCTAGTGCTGTCAGATTCTGCTACAAAATCATGCTTGTCCCAGACAACAGTGGTATTACCTGTAGAGCTGATGAGATATTAGGACATGCACATTTCACTTATCAACAGTTTCCATTTGCTAGTAACCGTGTATTCTGCACCGCTTCGCTTCTCAGACATCAGCATAAGGGTGCTTGCAGATTTGGATGCCTATGAAACGAATCTACGAAAAGTACCGTGCTACTCAAAGGTCAGAGAAAGATATCTGTAAGATGTCACCTCTTCCCGCCCACCCATAACAGAAGACAAATGGGGATTAGTTACACTCTAAATCTGGGAAATGCCAGAAGAAATTTCTCTGTGAATCCTTAATTTGAAGTGGGATCCTCCTTGCCTAACTCGCAGTGTCTTTGCCATCGTCCACACACCCTTTCTGGTCTCTGGTGAGAAACAGGTATTTCCAAAGCACGGCGCATTTTCTCCTCACAGACTCATTTAAAATGGGCCAGATAAATTGCCTTTTAGAAGTGCCTGTTTCTCTCTAGTGACTATAAAGGGAGTCTAGACGATTAGCTCAGAGACAGAAGTCTGCTGTAAACTTCTAAATGAGGAGTGAGGAGTCTCACCCTTGTACCCCTAGGACAGTTGCTGCACTGGGCAGACCTTCACTCCCATCACCTCTCTTCTCCCAGACAAATTCAGTCCTGGCTGTAGGTTATAAGCAGTGGTTGACGTGAGATTCCCAGATCCCACTTTTCACTCCACAACCTTAAATTCTTCTGAACTCTCTCTTCAGATACCTACAGCCTTTTCTGGCCCTTGCAGTCTCTGAAAACTACCACATTGCTGTACAAATAAGACCAGTGGCAGTCTACACCGGTGCACTATGGCCTTTATCTTGGCAGAATATGCATACAGTAAATTGCATTCCTTTGGAGCTGAACTTGGCAAAAAATGTCACTAATATGGATGGGCTTCTCTGAGCTGTGCAGTAGCATTTTATTACGGCTTTGATCTAGAGAGTTGCAAACAAGAGATCTTTGTCCTGCAAGACCAACAGTGTATACATTTTTGAAAAAAAAAAACTCAATGCAAACATTGTTTTTGTTTGCACTAGTATCAGTCTAGACCACTTTATTGAACTCTTACTCCTCAGTTGCAAAAAAGGCTGGATTTCTACCAGGGTAGATGGGTGTTAGAAATCAGCTCTTCATTACAAGGTTCAGAGCTAGTACAAGCATTCACATTTTCATCCACATCACACCTCTGGTGATACATGTGATGCAAATTAAGGTGTCAATGCAATGAAGTATTTGATTAATAGTGTTTAATTTTAAGCACACAAATAGTTATCTATGTTCAATAGGGGTACTCGGGAAGCATGTGAATAAATGCTTTGTCGGATTGGCATCTGTATCTGTATTCCCATAAGAAAAGTTAAACAAAATATATTGCAGAAGAGAACACAGAAACCTGGATATGAGGAATCCTTCTAGGAAAGGCTGAGCTCTAGCTAAGCAGTGGAAATTCATGGGAAAAGGCATCACATGATGACCTACACACTGACACATTGTATAGCAGACAGATAGTATATGGATCCAATCAGAGATAGTACAGGGAAGAAAAACTACTAGCTAATACTCAGATATTGCCAGAAAGAAATAGCTCCAGTGGTATGGCTCACAATAATCAATGAATTACAAGTCTCTGCATAAGCTGTGTAAATAATAGTGCTATGTGCTGATACTGGGTTGTAAAGGAATAGCAGCAGGGATGGAGGACAAGACTGGATTGTGTGCAGAGCACACCAGGAAAGTAACATGAAAGCCACAAGGGACACAGAGTAGTGAAAATAGACTCAGCTGATGCTATTACCTATAAGAAAACCAGAACTGGACAACAGATATTAAAGAAAGTAGGGGACCACCTCTGCTCTCCGCAGGTAGATGCTTTTTGTCATCCTTGCTTGCAGAATTATTTGCAGTAAAGTGGACACGAATCATTCATTTTACAGTGCCTGTTCATGCCAGCTTTCTCCTACTTGACATCAGCATGTTCTCACACAGGTGGATTTGCAAATCCACTTATTTTTGGTCCTGTTCCTTATGGATTTGGAGGAACTTCTCAGGAAGGTAAAGCTAAGATGTTGCGCGTGTTTCCAGAACAGAGGGCTCCAGCCATATTTTGCCATGTTCATTTATCTGTCACATGCATGTTTTAGCCTCTGTCCCTTGTACTGTACGCTCAGAAAAGCAGTAGCACTTCAGTGTTCGGAGTACAAAGATTTGCAATGTTTAATGTAGACCACCTACATAAGGTCAAGCCACATCCTTTCCTGTTGATAGGTGTGATGATGACAAACCAAACAGTTTCAAACACTTTCAGAAAGGAGGAATCACTCTGATGAAATAGCATAATACGTAAAAATAAATACGTTGAACAGAATAGCTGGGGCTTTTTTAAGGATGTTTGTGCTTGTGACCTTTCAGCATGCCCACCTACTGCTTTTGAGCCTCTCACTACACACAAGATGCACAGATAAATACTCAGGTGCATGTGGTTTTGTAAGTGGCTCCAGGATCTGAAACCTGCCTTATCTGTTAAGTAAGAAGAGCTGTGAGAAACAGTGAGATTGGCAACATCACTCTGGATAAACTAGATTATAACATATGCTTCTCTCCTACAGCAATGCTCATGTAGTTCTGGTGGCTGTTATTTAAGACTGAGATATTACTACTTGGGCATGGGACTACCCAACCGAAAGTCAGGCTGCAGCCCTGGGTACGTATTTCCCAGTGGGAACGTTCTCTGCGGTACCCAGGTCACTCGTGACCCTCTACAGCCACCTCGGTTGTGTCAGCACAGCTGTTCACACAGATGTGCCACGAACGGCATCAGGGTGAGAAATAGGCTTCGCCACATGGCTCGGCAAATTCTGCCCTGGCACAGTGGAGAGGAGGGAGGAGGAAGGGCTGGAAATAGGAGAGCGAGGATTTCTTAAAAAAGGTTTGTCTGGTCACAGTCTGACCTGCCAGAAGAGATCTAGGGCTTTCTCCTGCTGTCACTGAATGAAAAAGGCAGCCTTAATACTTGGTCCAACACTAAGTAAAACTAATTAAATTTAGCAAATTTAGTGCGTTCTGGATTGTATTCTCCAAACAGATTAACCTTTTCTTTTCATTAACTTGAGAAACTGTCTTTTTAAGGGCAAACAGACAACAATGTAGCGTATGAAATAGTGCTGGTTTTGGCTGGGATAGAGTTAATTTTCTTCATAGTAGCTAGTATGGGGCTTGGATTCATGCTGGAAATAGTGTTGATAATGCAGAGATGTTTTCGTTATTGCTGAGCAGTGCTTAGACAGAGCCAAGGGTTTTTCTGCTTCTCCCCCCACCCCAGCAGCGAGCAGGCTGGGGGGGCACAAGGGGTTGGGGGGGACACAGCCGGGACAGCTGACCCCAACTGACCCAAGGGATATCCCAGCCCATGGGACGTCATGGTCAGCAAATAAAAGGTGGGGGAAAAGGAAAGAAGAGGGGATGCTGGGAGTGATGGCGTTTGTCTTCCCAAGTGACCGCTTTGCGTGCTGGAGCCCTGCTGTCCTGGAGATGGCTGAACGCCTGCCTGCCCGTGGGAAGGGGTGAATGAATTCCTTGTTTTGCTTTGCTCGCACAGCTTTTGCTTTGCCTATGAAACTGCCTTTATCTCAACCCACTTTTACTGTTCTGATTCTCTCCCCCATCCCTCTATTGGGGGGAGTGAGCGAGCGGCTGTGTGGGGCTGAGTTGCCGTCTGGAGTTAAAGCACAACAGAAAGAAAGGTATTCGTGTCACAGCTGTTCTGTTTTCTAGTGCTATTCCTTTTTCTCTTAGGTTGTCATCATCTACTTTTGGTGTGAAATTAAAGAGAGGCTTGTAAACAGCTGCTGATACGTGCAATATGCTACATACAGCAAGAATGCACATCCTGAGTCACCCACACCCTGTTTTGTCATGTTGGTATTTCCCTCAGACTGTGCCCAAACTATATTTTTTTAAACCCTGCCACGCCCCCCCGGAAAAAAAAACAAAAACAAAAAAAAACCCCAAACCAAAAACATATTTTTCAAGGAAAAAAAAAATCCTGAAAATGTCAAGTGTTTGCTCAGGCTCTGATCCAACACAATACTAAAACCCTTTTTAATGTCAACTGCATCCCAAACAGCCTGTTCCTCTTGGTAATCTAGACCTTGTAATGGAAATTTTAGCAGAACTGTGACTATTACTAATGCACTTAATACATTAGGAGCTCAATTTTGAATGCCTTGAGCACTTAGTACCCCTGCTAAAGTGGATCAGAGCTGTGGTGGTGTAACATAACAGGGGCAGTCCCATAGCCTTTGTGACCTTTTGTGAGCATCTGAAAGAGATTGCATTTAATGATTTTAAAATGTCAAGGCCCATTTCAGGCAAAAAGAAAGAAATCAAATTGGGTTTCTGGACTGTGTAAGCTTTTGAAATGAGTCCACTGACATCCTCAGACATAAGGCACTGGGCTGAAATATCATGGAGGCTGAATACATTATATTTCAGAATCAGGTCTCAGAGACAGTAATTTCAAAATCAAGGCCTGCAGAATAATAATGTTACAGCACATGCCTGCCATAATTTGCTTTTTAGTTCATTCTGAATTACCTCAGCACAACCGAGTAATTCATCAGTGCATAAAGCATGCAGAGACTGGAAGTGTGAATTATGCATGAAGGATTATTTTGCTCTGATGTTCTGCTGGATGGGTATGTTTGTGCAGTGTACACTGGAAAGCTGCACTAACAGCCCGCGATGACTGGGTGTTGGTTTGTGGAATATATGGGGTCTGGTGTTGTTTGAAAGCATACTCAACTGTGATATGACGCTAGTAAGAAAACTGCACCAACAATATAAATAAATGATAGCTTTGAAATATGAATTATGCCATAAATAAATGATCTCTGCTTCCTCACATTCTGCCTCTGTAGAAAGCTAGTTAACTGAACGTGTTATTCACTATCCATAGACAGCCTGACCAAACAAGGTTGTTTACTTCACTGACACGGACAGATCCACCAAAGAGTGCAAACTTGTCGTGTAACCAGTAATAAAATACGTGTTGATGACATAATTTGTCTGGCTGGTTCTGGCATGTCTCAGGTTTGAATGAAGCTCTCTTGGGATTTAAAATAAAGATGCAGAATTAGACTTTTGAAGAAGGAATCCAAGTTAATCATCATAATTAAAAACAATATGAGAAGTCATTTCTGGTGCATTATATAATAATCACGTAATAACATGTTAAGATGAAGCTAAAGCTGCAGGCATATATTGGTTGATGTGAGTGCCTATTAACTTTTCAAGAACACTAGCAATGAAAGCAATAGAAAATACAGGAAATGTAGAATTAACATGTTACTTCTTTAACAAGTTAGCTTGACCATCTTAATTGTAGAGCTGGTTGAAGAATAGAACTATTGTATGAAACGTCTTTAAAAGTTCACAATTATTTTTATTTTATAAACTCTATAGGAAATTATATTTTTCTATTATTTTAAAGCTATATGAGGATACTACTTGATTTAACAGATTTCTGGCTTTTGTTGCTTTGTCTCACATTTTTCCTTTTTCGCTTCCACCCTGGAAAGCAATATGATTCACACAGAGAAAGAAAAGACAGCAAATAGATTTTTCTATATTTAGTTGATAACAGCAGTTAGAAATGCAAGAAGGTAATTCCAGATTAAAAAAATCCTTTTTCACAAAAGCTTCAACACACTTTATGTAATTCTGACCTTTTGATTAGATCTTGTAGGAAAAATATTCTGCTAGCTTTTCCTGTCATATTTTAAGCCACTATCTTAACCTAAGAATTAGTAATGCCAATTATGAGGTTAAAACATCTGTGTAAATTTTAAGAAGTGGAAAATGTTTCAATTTTAGCAGTAAACAAGTTGCAGCTTTAGCCAATCCACTGCTATTTTCATTCACATATTCTGTTTAAAAGCAGGTGATCTTTATTGAAAACAATATTGATGATAGCTATATCTTTAATCTGCTGTGTAGTTTGCTCCCAAAATTTTAGTCCCAGATATTTATTGGGAAAAACAATACAGGCTCTCAATTCATATGGTGCTGGGATCACTGCCAAAGGTAAAATTAATTCAGGAGGGAATACATGAGAGATGTTAGAAAAAACAACAGAAACCAGCAACCCTCCCCAGGCTCCCATCCCCAACCTGCACGGTGCAGGAAAAAATATCCCTGGGATGTGTACCAGTCCGTGATGACAACGACCAGAAATAACTCATTGCTCATGTGCTACCCTCAGGAACGCAAGTAACCCTGGGTCTGAAACACAGCTATTTCCCAAAAACTCTGGTGCAGTCACTGACTGCAGGAATCACTGCTGGATGGTTGTCCTGCCCAGGCAGGTCACCCCAGACCAAGATAAACATCTCGGTATTATCCTGGTAAGGCAAATGGTCCTATACTGTTGCCACTTCCAACAGGCAGGAATGGGATGGTGGTGAGAAAAGGGGACGCAGAGATCATCCCCCACAAATATCCACACCAGCAATTGCTGGCTGTGGTGGTGGCTTCCTGACTGGGGACTAGAGATAGAGATTATTGCACTGTTTTCACCATCACCCCCAAAATAACTGCCAAGTAGTTTAACAAACGCCAGCCTCTTGCCTATTTTTAGTTATTTAAGGCAAAGTGAGTCCCGTCGTTTATCATAGCCTTTTCTGGCACAGTAAGCTCCAGGCTCTGCGGTAGGTTTTGTTTCATCTGCTTGTAGCTATCTGGAAGTCATGAGGCTCGGGTGAGCTAACTGCCTGGCTGCCACCCTATAGTCCATGAACAGACATGGGCACATCCAGAGCCTGATTCCTCCTGCTTATATCAAACACCTAGGACTGGCCGGAGGTATCCTTCTTAGCTGAGACCCAATGTCTAATGTTTGCATTCCTATAGACAGGCTGGCTAAATTCCCACCCTTAAAATCCAGACTGGATTTTAAAAATAGACCAAAAAACCCAGCATAAAAGCAAACACAACCCCTCAGCTGATTGTGAGTCCTTGAAAAAAAATCTGTGTATCTTCTGTATTCCCTGGGCTATTATGGTTTGTGAAAATTTCTAGGAATCATTCTGTGATGTAAAAGCTAATAAGTGCTTTTAAAAATAGGATGGCAGGAACAATTCTTTGAGTCCTACGCTGCTCAACTGGGCTCTGAAAGCTTGTTGGTTATTTTCCAACAGATCCTCCAGCAAGGACTGACTTTAGACCTGATTGCCCCGGTGCAGAGAAGTCAAGCAGCCTCCTCTTTCTCCCTGCAGCCGAGGACAGAGCTATCGTTTGGCTGCAAACACAGACAGAGGTGGTTGCTGCTTCCGATGCTGAAAAGGAGCTGTGACGTAGGTTGGCAAGATGAAATTCTGCTCTAATTCCTCTATGCTCTAGTTAGGCCTATGAGAGGAGCCTGTGGTTGCTCTTCCTAAAGGATTGATGTGAGCTGCTGGACATCGTGTGCCTGTTTGATCTCGATGTTCATAATATTTCTAGCAGCCACCACTGGAGTGCACAAGTCCCCAGCACTCACGACCCTCAGTACACCAGCCCCTCCATCATTTACATTCTGAGGTGGTAACAGTCTTGCAAAAAAATCAATAGGTTTTAATAGGTATTTCCTGAGGTTTAAGTATCAAACAGAACTGAGACATCCACTTATTGTTTATATCTGCTGTCAATATTGCTTGCTTTCTTTTTTTTTTTTTTATTAAACTAAAGCAGATGTGAGTTAGTCACTGGCAGACTTCTCATTAAAACAATGTTCGCTGCCTCTTTTGTGGATTGCATAGGAAGGCTGCGATAAACACTTCACATTATGTCGCCCATCAGTTGCTGCCGTTGTTACTAATGAAATACTAATGCTCTGATAATGCAGCTGTAAGTCTAATTTACCTCTTAGGTTTCGACATTATTCACCGAATAAAATGGCATTCTGAAAAACCAGTTCCACTGAGCCATGACAATTTACTCCAGCTGAAGATCTGCCCCCCTACTCTTGAGGTAGACTTGGACTAGAAAAAGGAGCTGTCTGGCTAATACAAGCATACTCTGTAGCCTTTGTCAAAACAGTTTTTATTCTCATCCGATGCAAACCTCAGGCATTATTACAGGGTTTCATGGAACAGATGTTCTTGAATTTGCATAATGACAGACAGACTGCCTTTTCTTTATGAAAGGTCACTAAAAACCAATGCTACTGTTCAGTCAGTCCTGCCTTCGTTAAGCAATTTCAGGACAAAACTGCTTTGTCTTCAGTTACTGTTTTCATGACCACTACTTTACATACTTTAATCAGACAAAATTGAGGCCAAATCATTGGCTTATGTCACACCACATGGCTGTCTAGCTTCCCCTAATTCCTAAACATTGGGCATTCTTGTATGATTGTTCAAATAACAGGGTCAAATCCTCAGCTGCTGTAAGGCAGAGTAACTCCAGCGACAGTGGAGAAGCTCCCCTGGGTGATGCTGGCTAAGAGAACCAGCTCTTCAAGAGAACACCCCAAAACTGGGTGTTTGGCCTCAGTTTAAATTCACTTCTTTATTTATCGGGTGGGGGGTTTTTTGCACCAACAAAATTAAATTGGTATGAAGTTTCTGAACAGCATCGCTATTTCTCATAAAGTTGATTTCTGTGTATGTACCCCCATGTATAACCAAGCTGTTTTTTTCTTTATGATTTGTATGGGTACATCAAATAGCTGATGGGAAGGTTTTAAATCTTCTACATCTAATGTTTCAATGACAGACAAATTCCATCATGGAGATCCCCAAAGAGAAGTGCATGTTTGCCTTCAAGGCAAAAACTGAACTTTGCATTCTAGGCAGCATGCAGCTGGTGCGTTATTGAGAAAGCTGATAGACAATGAGAGTCCTCATAGAAGGGCTCCGGCAGGGGCAAAACCAAGATAAATGAGCTGCATTGCACTATGCAGTACTATCAAGTCATGCTGAGATGCCTGAGACAGAGGAGGGAACCCTTTGCCTAAAGAGAACCTGGAAAAAAACACAGTTTCAGGCTATGAAATCCCTCAAATGGCCAAATAATGGAAGGTGAACCAGAAAGTTATATATTTTTTTTTATTTTCTAGGTAGCATAGTGTCAATTTTCAGTGAGATATGCAGTTTTCCACTACATGTTTTCTTTCTCCCTGAAATGCATGCTTGCTTTTGCTGTTATACTACCCAGAACTAGATGATGATGTTAAAAGTTATCTCTTGTCTGTATTTCAGGCTAATTTAATACAACTAAAAGAACTAATGGCTGGCTTCCACACACGCAACTGCACATGAACACAGAACAAAGCACGTGCTATTGGAATGAGGCAGATGTTGCCCAGCCCCTTGAGACAAGAGAAGAGAAGGAAAGAGCAGATTCAGTCCTTGAGCTGCTGGACAATAATTTGGAGGGAACTCTTTTAAGCAGAAGAATGGGAAATTACTGAGAAAAAGGGTGAGTCTGGACATGCTGTGCCACCCTCCTTCACTTGACAATCCCAGTCGGCTGAGATGAGAGGAGTGGTACCCCTGCAAGCTGAAGTGGACACTGTCCCTCAGGGTATCCAAACACAAACCAGCTTTTTTTTATTTTCACAGAAGACCCAGTCCCACGGGGCCATGGGGACCCTGGGCTTTCCTCTGCTTCTTTCATGGTAGTTCTGGTGATCCCAGCTGGGACAGTCAGGGACAATTTGGGGCAGACAGCTGGGTCAGGACGCGGCGTGGAAGGAGAGAGGACACACAGTTCCCTTCCAAGTGTCACTCTGGAGAGGAGGAAGTTCAAATAGCTTGGCCATTTTTTTTTTTCTCGGCCAACGGTAAAAACTGTGGCATGATCATGCGTCAGTCAGAAGACTTGAAAACCATGTTCTTTGCTCAAAGAGCATATTTCCTATTTTAACATCCCTTTTGATAGTTCTTCACTTCTCACACTCGTAAAGTTCACACCAGCAAGGCTCAGAGTGAAGCTCTCTTCTCTGAATTATGTTTTTCTCACCCTTTCCCAGCCGTTCCTTTCTCCTTACCATCCACCTCTATTCTAACAAGGTTCCAGGCAACCTTCTAATTCAGTTCCAGGCAAGGATGATGAATGGTGCTGAAGTCTAAAGCTCTGCCTCATTTAGGTTTAAATTCCCTAAAAGGTCCCCCTTTCCCCCAACTTCATATGCTGACAGACCATCAGAAACATTGACACTGGAGTCAGGTGAGTTATATACAACTCTGTGAGATGAGGTGCTGCTGGCAAAGTGTTTTCTTAGACCAACATGTGAGATTTGCTCCTGTTCCCGTCCAACGCACCAGAATTTCGTAACCTTCAGAGAAAGCTGTAAAGCTCCTCAGAGATAAAGAACTCTAGATAATAATAAATGAGACTATCAGTGACAGGACCAAACTTCCATTGCCTTTTAGCTTCAAAAGTCCATGTGATCGCAGCCCAGACATCTCACCTGAAGTCTGACAGATCGCAAACGGAGTCACCCTGACCTTCACGGACGCCCACAGCCACCCTGCAGCAGTGGGGCTGGCAGCTGGGCAAAACCAAAGGAGGGATGACGAAAAGTAGAGGAGGACAGGAGATGCAAAGGAACAGATTTGCAACCTAGCACCTCACTGGCAAGGTCCTTGTTTCTAGTGGAAGCACTGCAGGAGTGACGGCTTCTTTGGTCCATATTCTCTGAGCAAGTTGCCATTTGTAAAAGATGAGGCTGGAGCAGCAGCTAGTCAAGCCATAAAAAATGATAATATAAATTACTTACACTTGGGCTTTGACAAAGAGGGGTGAAGACCTACCTATTTACGAGAAAATTCCCAAAGTTCCTTAGTTCATGCATTATGTATCTTGCTTAAAAATATATAAATGCACATTAAGCCAACCAACTTCGTACTCACTTAGCAGAATTTTAATATGGGATGCTATATAAAACTGTTCTACAGTTTCACAGTCATTTAAGGATAATTTACACAGTTCATAAATGTCTGAATGTTTATTCCTTAAAGCAAGTACAGGTTGCACTTGCTCTTCAAGTACAAGTTGAATTTGTTTGTGCTACTAATAAAATAGATTCCAATAATAGATCATTGGTTTGCATGATAACATAGGAGGTGGAAAACCTCAGGATTTTCTGGTTTCTGATTTAAAAGGTTGATATAGTAGATGGGAAACTGAAATTAACTTCAAAGTTTTAGATTAAATTATCATTGCCTATTAGTTGATGAGCTAATTTCCCTCCAGTATCTGTTTCCTGATTTTTCTTTTCTATTAAAAGGCTCTTACAAAGTACAAGATAGAAAGTCTGTGACACCAGTCCTTCTAACAGATAAAATATTTCATTACACCATGCTTGCAAGTAGTATCTTCTAGTAGGTCAGCCAATATTGTTGGAAAAAAAACATGTTTCAAGATTTGGCTTGTCTGTTTTTATTTCTTTAAAACTCTATCAGTTGACCTAGTAGTAAATATTATCTGTGTTTATAAACTTTGTCTTGCTTATACTCTGAAATCCTCATGGTTACTGTAATAAAACAAACGTCTCATTTCAGAAATAAAACAATGATGGGAATTAAGCCTTTTTATTGATTAAACCTGGTGAACAAAAGAAGATATTCTTCTGTTTTAGTGAATTCATTCACATTTATCACTAATGAATAAGTTGTTCTCAAAACATAAGTACAATCCTGTAATAAGGTAACTTATTTCTAGCACGTGGAAAATTGCCATTTTCTGTTGTGTGAAAGAAAGCTGAAAGCTATAGTACAGCTAAGTAAAATATTCATCTTTACTATGATTATAATTTTCTTTTGTTACTGGTTTTTAAAAGTACCAAACATACATGAGATATGTCAGCTTTTGGCAACAGAAGAAGCAAAGAGCCAACTCCAGACAACTATGCCGTAAGAAAACCGTGCTCATATTATCCTGCTGAAATTTTTCCTAACCAGAGAAATTAATTTTTTTTCCTCAGGAGTCAGCATGCATTGTGTCATTTCCATAATATTTGTTTCTGACTTCTTTTGATGCCTGGAATTTGACTCCATGCTAGTTTTTAGGCTGGAGCTGCTCAGTTATGAGTGTCAGAAAAATTCTGAAGAGTTTAAAAACTGCGCTGTCCACTGGCAGAAGAAAATGGAAGTGAAAACAATTATTTACATATTCACCATATGACAGATGATCTCACAAGCTCAATCCCTGGAGGGCAAATATGAATTTAATTTTCCAGGCTGCAATTTTGCAGGATACCAGCTGACTGTAGGCTCCTATTCCAACTACTGAATCTGTGCCTGTTTTCCACAATGCTCATATCCCTTTGAAATCAAGCCCTTATAAAATTGCTTAAATATGAATTTCAGAATTTGATTTTAGACACACACGTGAAATGTCTTAGAATTTGCTCACAATGCGCATTAAGATCTAACTTTTAAGTGTCTTCTACAGTTACTATAAATAAGATTTACTATTTAAAATGTAACAAAAAAAAAAAAAATCTGTTCATCATCTCTCAAAAGCTGACTAGCTGCACTGGGATAGGAATGGTATGTGAATGTAGCTGAAGCAAGGCCTTTTGCCAGTGGCAGTGGAGGCTGGGCAAGATAGATAAAGAAAAGGATTTGGCATAACCTGAAATTCGTCACTGAGGTCTTGTTGAGATTTGGAGGAGAGGAAGCTATATGACAGGCTTGCCTGCTTACTCATTTTGATAACAATGGCAGCAGGAAATAAAGATGTCACGTCTTAATACTAAAGTCAGAGGGGTATAAAAATCATTTCGTATCATGGTGAAGGGAGAGGGAAAGAGGGAGAGATTCCACTGGAAATGCCAGTGACTGGGAAGAAATAGTGGAATGGCTTTAACACACAGGTAAGAGAATTCTAGCAATATCCAAGTCTAAACAAAAGCAGTTGATGAAGAAACTCATGAACATGATCCTAGGACTGGAATGTTTCACTTCGGAGTGTTTTAAATGAAAAATCCGAAGAATGTGCACCTACCATTTCCAGGCTCATGGATCTGTTTTTCCAGGCACTTGAAAAAAGATGCAAAAAATATTTGGGGCTTTAGGCGCATTCCCAAAAACTTGTAACATAAAAATTTAAAACATCATTTCTATTACACATGTAAAATTATGCATATAGCAAGAAGCATTTATCATATAATTTGATATTTGTATAAAAAGTAATTTTAAGATTTGGTTGATAGTTGAAACATGAAAATTAAAACCTCATCTATTCTAAATATTTCAAATTCAGAAATAACTGTGTCTGGCAACTTCTTTATTTATTTCAGTGAAGAAAAAAATGTTGTTGAATAAACAAAAATGTCAAACTAACTTTCCATGCAAAATTAAGCTTAACTGAGCCTGAATATACGGAGCAAAACCAGACTACAAAAGCCCTAGTACCCTGTGTGGGAAGGTTCAGCCTACAAAGGTAAGGCTTTCTGCAACTTTGTACCCAATTTACAGGTTGTTTAAAATCTAACACTGGCACCACAAATAAATTGTAAGCATGTGCTTGATCTGCAAAAGGAGAGCATTCCTGAGGCTACTCAGGTCATTTAAACAGAAAGAGATATCCAAACAGTGGGTTTTCTTCTTTGAAGAAGAAGCCTAGATTGTGAAAAATAGAAGCAAAAAGTCCAAAGAGTCCATCTTTCTCACCTACCTCCTTCGTATTTCAATTATACACAGGTATATTTTTAACACATGTCCACAAACCCTCATTTGAAAGCGACCTATTACCTCGAAGGATGCTTAAATATATTGGTTGGGGAGCTCTTCTGACCTTGAAGACTTTTTTGGCCAGTTCATGCTCAATGGCAAAACAGCACATAAAGAATACAGAATCAGAACCGACAATGCTGAGAATGGCCATCATGTCATGTTTTGTCCCCTTTCTGCTTCCCTGTAACTGTCAGCTGCTCTCCTTGGGGGCTGAGATTTTCTGTTTGCTTACCGCCTGAAGGTTAATATTTGTTGACTTTTCCTAAAGTTTGAATATAGCCCTGTTAGTTGAAATGGCTTTGAAGAAAAATATCTGCTGTCTCTGTATCTTAAAACGATTTTTTAAAAACAAAACAAACAACCCTCCACCAAAAATCAACAAGAAAATGAAAAAGGGCTCACCCAAATCTTGCTGGCACACAACTCGAAATAGAGAAGTGAAAAATGTTAACCCTAGAGCTGAGCAAGCTAAAGGGTGTACATCTTCCACTGAACCTTGGGGCAGAATTGTGCATGTAGAGGCAGATACTGTGTCACTTGCTAACATAGCTTTGAATTATTAATCACACCACCTATCTGGGTGCATCATGAGCCTGTAGTATAGAAGGGAAATACCAAGATCTCTCCCCTAGCCTTTTGCAAAACTGAAACCAGTAGAGGGGAAACAGTTTCCATTAATAGCGAGCACCCACCATGGCAGCGTAACAAATGATTGCTCTCTGTGTGTGAAATGAAAAGGACGTCTGATGTGCAGGATTGGTTTTCGCTGTTGTTATGCATTCTTTTTGGTTAGATATGCTCTCCTGACCCACAGTGAGTAATGAATTTTCCAGTTCCTGATGTGTATGTATAGCTAAGTCTAGAACTTCTTGCCCTAATGGTTGTTTCAGCACACCCACAGAATCCAGGTAAATGTCATATATTTTTAACAGCTTGAAGCTGGCTTACTGTGCAGGTCTGAGCGCGCGCTCGCCATCACGGCACTAATCTGGTCATGTGCTGAGAGCCTGAAATCAGTAATCTGCAGAAGGAGGTCTAATATTATGCTGACTCCAAGCACTAGGGTGAAATCGTTGTATCTCTGTGATAAGAACATGCAACTTTAATGGATAACATGATACCGCATGATTCCTTTTATTGCTATCTGAATGTGAAGAAAGAATTAATATATAGCTAGAGTGGCATAAATAATCCCTTTGGGGTTTTGTTGTGTTCTTTGCACATACAGCCTGTTCCCTTGTGAGCACAGTGTGCTGCTCTGGCTGTTTCAGCCCTAGGTCTAGGTCTGGTGGTGATACTTTGACTTTTTCCCTGTCTTTTCCATTAGGTTTCTCATTCTCCACCCTACCTGGTTATACAGGCTTTTAGGCAACTATTTTGTTTTGTGTCATGTCATCGTGTTATCCTTTAGAGATGGATAGAGAGATTTCCTTTTAGCATACTTCATAAAATGTGATATGATGTTCCATATATAAAATTATTACCATCTTCTTTTAAAACAAGAAAATTAACAGCAAGATAACTATAGACAAAGGTGCAAAAATGCATAAGATAAGTGTTTTTAAATGTAACTCATGTTATTATTGATCAACTGGGGTTTGACAGATTAAATAGCAAAACTGAAATGTCTGTTGATGTCTTGGTGTTAACTATTGTCATTTATCGAAACAAAACCAAAAAGTATCATAAACTATTAATGGGGTAGTGATTATTCTATAGCTATATGACGAGGTTTGCAATGTAAATAATTTTAATGCTGGTAAGGTAAGCATTTTCAAGAATTTTTTTGTTTCATAAAAATATACAGAATCAGTGCAGCCATTTTGTTAAGTGAAACAGTTAAAATGTTCTACAAGTTACTGCTGAATTATTGATACTCTGAAAAAAACCATGCAAACAAGCAGCACTCTGTTCCTGGGCAGTGTATTCTACTCCATATATGCCAGAGTTGCACATGTGTGTCTGTACAGACAGATGCACACCCTGGGTTTGCAGACATGACTGTGAATTGAGTAATTCTTCCGGAGTGACAGCAACAAAGCAGATCATTAATGTGCTAATCACAGAGCCAGAAGGTCTGCAACTATGCTCTTCAGTTATACCAAGTTTTGGGGTTTTGTTACCAAGTTCTTCAAAATAAAATGATTGAAAAAATGGCCAGAAGCTAAAAGATCAAACACTGAGCAGGAACAGGAAAAAAAAACCAAAAAGCAGAACTAAAAAGAGTGCAGAGGATAATATACCCAAACACGCACAAGTGCAAGTAGTCCATACATTAATGTATGGAAGAAGCTGCTATAGGTATTGTTTTCATTACGGTAAATCCTCTGAGACCCCTCTCGCTGTGTATGCCTAATGGCCATCAGTCCCTCTGGATTCAGACTTACATTTGTACAGAAAGGAGCAATATAAGTTCATATAACATATAACATATATATATGTTATATATATAACATATATAACAAAACTAATATAACACAAAGGATCACAACTTTCTCATGACTAGTCATGTAAGACACATGCCACAAAAGACCTAAGAACTTCAGTCTAGGCTCAAAATCGAAGTTCTCAAAGCTTTCATTAAGTTGCTGCCAGTGCTGACAGCACTTAAATAGCCACATCTCTGAAGTCTGCACCACTAATAAGCTTTGCAAGTATTGATACTTCTGTTACTTGGGGTTCTGTACATATTCCTGGAAGTCCTGACAAAGCTCAGATGTTTAATCATCTGAGTGGATAGACATACTCTTTCCTCCTCTTAATTCTCAAATAATGGCTCAGGCTATTCATACCCCAAAGTCAGAATCCCAAGAGGATGTAAGCATCTTTCAAAAAATGCAAAATAAATTTAAGATTTGTCCCTGTCCTCAGAATTTCTTGCTTGAAGAGGCTGCCTTGTTGGCACTGTGGATTCCTCCCTGAGACACTTGGGCTCTTCTAGGGACGGGCTGGATTCTGCTCAAGGGTCGAGTGGCTCGAGGCCTCGAGGCCACTCCTAGGCAACAACGGGGCAGAATAAATGCCTAATTCCCTGAGAGAAGCAGGGCTTGACATAAATAAAACAGATCTTATATCAGTGGGGAGAAAAAAAACCCAAAGAACAGACATGAGACTTATGAAAAAGCACAAAGTCAGTGCCATGGTCCAAAGGGCTTTGGGGTTCAGGTCTCATTCAGGCAGTGCAGTTACATCTCTTGGTGGCCAGTGGTCAAACACCGCAGTTGGCTGAGGAAACACATTACTACAGGAAACAAAAAATGGCCAAGAGGAAGTCCTGACTCCATGGAATTACAATATGGCTTTGTTCAACCTTCCAAAACTACTCAATCCCTAACACCATTTCTGAGGAGCATAAGGATCAATGCTAGACACCTAACCCTTAAGAAATCATCACACTGTACTTTTACAAGACTAGCAGATAGCCTTTGTAATCTGTGTCTTCAAAATTAGTACAGGTAGATGCTTAGTTAATGAAAGCTGAAGTGAGATTGGTCTTGGTATTTTTTATCTTCCCAAGAATCTGGCTATCAAATAATAATGAGCTCTTTTGACATTGGAAACAGTCTTTGTGCTCTGAGCTAGATCCTGCTGGTATTAGTTAGCATTGCTCTACTGACTTACTGGAGCTTTATCAACTTAATCAAAATGGAAATTTGGTCTGTTTGTTAGTTTAGAAAAAGAAGCAGTATCTCCTGATAATACCTAAATATGCATGATTTGGTAAACAGTTGAGTCATTTTACCTGAAAATAATTGTGTGATTGTTGTGTACTTTACACACTGGAATCTAAAAGTTACATGAAAAAATTTACTCTATTATTTAAACCACAAAAGATACTTAATTTAGTAATGTAACGTATGCAAATATGAGTGTCAGACTTCAGCAGAAGATATAGAGCATGAATGAGAAAGAAGACATCTGTCCCTATATATGTGAATTCACAGAATATATTTGAAGATGATAGTTTTCATACCTTGTGAAGTTTGTTTCTCACTTTAAAAAAAAATCTACCGTGATATACAAAGAATAAATAGGTCATAATGGTGCCTAGAGACCAACTTCGACAGTCACTGCAACCTTCAGAGATAAAAGCACACAAATATAACTTTTGTAAATAGAAGCTTATTTTTCTGCTGATCTACCTGAGGGATACACTTGTGAGTTTTCTTCATTTGGCGATTTTGTGATGTAGACAAAACAGAATTTGCTTTTATGGTAGCTAAGCTGAAAATGAAAAGTTTAGTATATTTCCTACTTGACCACATACACTTCTAGGAAATACCAGTTACCTCTGCTGAAGGATAACATGTTGGGGAAATATCCTCACTTTCAATTGGTTGCTGTTGTCTTGCAAACTCTGTTTCTCTGGGACTCAAAAGCCATACTGAATTGCATTTTAATGAGGCATTTCACTTCTTATTTGGATCCTGTTGTAGGCAAGTGAAAGAATAAATCATAATACACATATTCAAATTTATGTATTTAACTGTGAATTAGAATGTGCTCAAGATCCTTTAGAAAATAATTTCCAGATTTAAAACATTTTGAAGAGGAAGAGGTTCTCACTTAATGAGGTCCCGGTATGCCATGAGTGATGAAATACAGCTGTCCTGTAAAATGAGGTTAAATACTACCGGGCAGATGAGACACAAAAGGCAGTAACCCACCTAGCAGAATGACAGAAGGAGGAACAAAGGCAGAACTGCTACGTCAGATTCTTTACCTTTCTAACATCTCCTCTGAAGCTAAGCTCCTCTTTCTATTTGCTGCCGTGTGCGTTACAGAAATCAACATTCACAGACCATGCAAAAATGTGAATTTTAGCATATGAATCATGAATATTTAATTCTTCTTTTTCATGTTTTTTCAAGAACATTTGACAATTACTTCATGAGACAGATTTTTCCCTAAGTGAAAACGAAAGCCTGCAACAGCTGAACCCAGATATCTGATAAGATAACTGCTGACAGAAGTGTTCAGGGATGCTCAGACTGCTCTGCAGAAATGTTAGACGTGTCATTTTTCAGTTGTGATTCTGGATTCACTAAAAAGGCAATTTGCAGCATGTAGGTACCAAGGCTTATACAGTGGCATACTTTACTTTACACATGTGTGTAGGTACATAAGTGGAGTAAGACACACTCCAAGACTCTTAGAACCCCCCCCAGAACATGTATTTTGGTACAGTGAGGTGTGGAAGCTCTTGACCCAGAGCAGGGCTGGATAAGGATGGGTGAAAAGCTTGCAGTGCCTTGACACGACTTGCTGCCTCACGGCTCCGTGTGGTCCAGCATAGCTGAGGTTAACGTGAAATCATCTGTAGGGGAAAGCACTTTTACAGTGGAGGGGCTGCCCATACAGAAGGCACTGCAGCAGAGCCCCCTTCTTCCAACTGAACAGCTTTTAGGCACCTACACCCCCACTTTTGTCATTTACAAATTCTCTAAAATATATTTCTTGCGGTAATTCTATTAAAGACTGAGCGCTGTGTCAACTTTTAGGGATGTGCGGGAAATGCGAGCTGAAAATCCATCTCCTTGGGTCAGAAAGCTCTGGTGAGACATTGAGAGAAGTTAAAGAACATAGGAGTTGAATATACACCTTCCATTTTGTTGCAGTGTTATAACACATGTCTGGAATTACAAGCTAAATTTTTGGTCTAGGCTTTCTTCAGCTTCAGAATGGCACTAAAGGGCTATAAAACTATATTAAAGCTGATTCAGATGAAGAACTTGTATAACAAACTCGGCTTTGAGTTTGTTAGAAACAGACCTGTCCCTCCGCTCTTTCTGAAGCCCCGTGGCATAAGAGGGATGAGCAGGGAGTTGGCGGAAACACCAAGGTGGGCAGCGAGAAACCGTACACTGAGCTTTATAAAAGCAATTTTAGCCAGTCGAACAGGAGTAATGAAAACCTTTTCGGAAGCAGAGGCTGTCTCACACTCTTGCTCGACTCAAAACCAATTAAAAAGCTGTCTCTACCACACAGACGGACCAGCAGCCGCAGGCAAGGCTAGCACCTGCTGAGGAGGAGGTCAGCAGAGATCCTTTGCTGCTTCTAAAAAGGTATGTTGTTTATAAAGCTCACAAGTTCATTAGAGTCTCATTTGGGGTCACTTGAGGTATTTAATCATAAAGCATCCTTAGCGAGTTAGAACAAGTCAATATTGTCAATAGTCATCACCTCCCCAGTCCACATGATATATAAATAAGGGAGGAAACCATCATTGTAGCCATCCAGCTTGATCTTCTGCCTAACGCAGGCTGTAGGACTGCCCTGAAGTCTCAACATCTTTATGAGCTTTTCACCATAAAAACGTAAAACTACATCAGGCCTCCATTTGGCCCAATATATTGTTATTTATTTCTATTAATGTCATATCTGGAAATCGTGACTGAGATAAGGTGGCAGGCAGTGTACACAAGGGCTTGAGTCATCTCACCTAACTTTATCTACCTATAGTTTAATATCTGATTTAAACTGTTGTCAACGGGAAGAGGTAGTGAGTGAGAAGATTGTCCAGTGAGCAACTCATGTTATTCCAGTCTTAGACAAGAAAGATGAATCATCCTCTGAAAGTGTCTCTCTCTCCCTCTCTCTCTCTCTTAAATGTACAGCAAGTCTGGATAACTAACTGAAATGAGATTTCTGACTTTTAGAAGGCTAATGTACAGTGTAGTGTGTCTCGCCTAATTGCCTAAAAAACTTACAGTTTAAATGAGGTAGACCACAGATAGGAAGGAAAACAATTATACAGAGATGAGAACTGATTTGCCTAGAGTAATACAATTGCTTTCCCAGGTGCTTCTTCCCAGCAGACTATCGTCTTTTGGCCCATTCTGTCCCTTCACCAGGTTTTATCAAAGAATGTCATGCAGTGAGACCCAAGAAACACAATAAAAAGAGTCCTTCAATTTGTCACCTGCACAGTTAGGTAGTAAGATGAGTAGTCAGTTTTCACAAATATTTCTACACAGTTTTCAAATACAATTTGTTCCTTCCCAGGTAAAAGAGGTGGAACTGAATGAAGTATAATAACTTGCCCAGTTTACTCCAATGTTATTAAACCTTTACTATTGTTTTGTGGGATTTTCAAAGCAATTTCCAAAATTATTTCCAAAAGGGCAATCCCAGTTACACTGGAGATGGTGGGAAGACTCAATCAATCCTGCTGGCTTTCTGCTTTCTGACAGAGTTATTAAATATAAAAGTACAGATTTTCACTTCAGACGACAACTTCATTGTCTCAAGGCCTCATCTGATGCTTCCTGAAGTAAAATTTTAAAAAAATTTTAAAAAGCCTCACATTTATTTCACTGACCTTTAGATAAGACTCTGTGACTCTTCAAAAAATTCATTGTGTTTCATATTTGAACTTAATCAGAAAACTTAGGGGACCAAACTTCCTAAACTGTTTCCTGGGTCTTTAAAACATAATTAGTCACTGAAATGTGACCTAACTTTAAAAAAAAATGTTGCACGGAACAGCTTTTCCCTGTGATGTCACATAATACTTTTGCCAGAAATACAAATTTCTTTCTAAATCTAATACAGTTGCTGAATGTGTCATCAAACTACATTTTCAGGATTGATAAATAGAAGATTGAAGAAGGAATGCTGAAAGTATTTATATAAACTTCAAAGATCCAAAATAACTTTATTCATCCACAAAGGTATCTTATCAGTCAGAATGGATGGTCCAGTAAATATGTGTGCTGAAGACGTAACTCCATTAATAAAAACAAACAACTTTCAATGCTATTACAAACAAAGGTACAGAAATGTTATCAAATGAATGATAATATTGTATAAATCAATGGTGTGTCCTTGTCTGGAATACTATATTCAACAGAAGAAGCTGTAGCAGAAATAGATGGACTTGTGTGGAATATGAATAAGCAATGTTACTGAAAACATAGTTTGGGTACATGAGAACAGAATGGGTAATATAAAGATATATATAAAAAAAACCCAAACAACAAAAACCAAACACACAACTACTTAGTGAAAATATGAATCCCTTTCTGGTTTACCTAAAATGGGAATTTGCTCCAGCTGTACTCATATTTCTGTAACATTTGTTTTCTGTAAATCGTCCAGCCATCTAATTCCTGTAAGACTTCTTATAAGAAAAGGAATTTTAAGAAACTATGTAAACAGAAAAAAAGAAAAAATCATGCAAATGTCATTGAATACTAAGGTTGCTAGTTTTTGTCAGTAACACAGCTTCAAGAGGACGTTTCAGAACTGCCTCCATAGCCCATAGTTTACAGGTTGGGATGTCCAACTCTTTTTTTTTCTTTTTTAGAGATCTGGCCCTGGGTGAAAGCTTACTTATTCATTCCTGGTACAATGCTGAGTGCATGTGAGAGGTCTCTGAGAGCACGTAGCTGGCAAACTCATTAAGGACTATGAAATCAGATCATTTCAGTGCTGTTTGCTCTGATAGTCTCTCAGGTCTGAGCATACAAAACAATGCAATGATGTGTTTGAGCTTACACTGGTTTGCTAACATTGGCTAAATAAGTATATGGACATGGAAATATCAGCATTCATTGCCTTCATCAAACTACAGCCCAGGAGTAGTTTGGGGGATGTTGGCAGCAGGGAGGAATTCATTACAGTCCTCTACAACGTCCCTTCCCTCAGCAACCGGTGACTCACAGCTCTTGTTTTTATTTTCTCCTTCACAGCAGCCAATTTAGAGATAGGCAACCTCTGACCCAAATAAAAGCAACTATTTCTAGCTGTTTGATGGCATTTAGCTACAATCTTGTGCTGTTTCCCTCAGGCGAGAAGTCTCTCAGCTCTGTAGTAAACACCGGTCCTTGTCTCCTGAGCTCTCTCTTGCGTACCTGCCCCAGAGCTACCAGTGGGATCCCAGGCTTCCTCCTCCAGTCCCTGATGGAGAAGAGCAGTGACATGGATGGAGGCAACTGGACATCTCCTTCAGTGTAGGTCTTGCCTTTCCAATACTGGGGGCAACTGGACATCTCCTTCATTGTAGGTCTTGCCTTTCCACTACTGGGGGGCAACTGGACGTCTCCTTCATTGTAGGTCTTGCCTTTCCACTACTGGGGGCAGCCACCCCCTGAGAGCTGAGCCACGGGAGCATGGCCTGAGACAGCACCATGCCATGACAGGTTGTCCTGCGAATCCCAGTGACTGATCGATGGAGCAATCCAAGTGTTGAGATGTATTTCCTGAACCGCCGGTGTTTCTTACACATACATACATGCATATATACATGTATGTATGCGTGTATGTTTATATATGCATAGCTATGCATACACATATATGTACGCAAGCTAAAGAATGGGGTTTGTGCAGAATAGATGTGTTTGTCACCTCCTCTTACAAATCACCAAAAGGAGGGTTAGGAGAATTTAGAAATTACCACCACATGATGGGTTTGGTGGGCTGCTTTGGGTTAGGGTTTTTTTGCAGGGCGTGGTGATTCACGCATTCAGGCATTTGGGGGGGGAAATTAAGTCTTCTAAACTTGTCTTTAATTTTAAAAAAGGGATAAAACTCCAGTGTTTTAGATGAAACAAAATGTAAACTCATCAAAAAAGGCACTGTGGTGCACTTTGTGAACTCCAGGGAAAAACTGGAAGGAAAGCAAATTCTCTAACAAGGATACACAGGCTTTAACGTTCACAACATACTGCTTAGCTAGCTGGGAACTGGGCTTGTCCCTCCGGTCAAGAGAGCCAATAGGCAGAGCTGGGCAAAGTATGGATTTGGATGTTCCTGTTGAATCCCAAGCCCCGGGGGATGAGGTCGACCTCTAAGATGTGATGTCCAAAGAATGGATAGCTTTTAAGCTGCTACCAGCACCACTGGCTCTGTAGCACTGAAATTACTGTTTCAGCAATATCTGAGGGCCAGACAAGTGTTCATCCCGGAGCTGGAGCGCTGCCTGTTTTTTCTCTGTTGTCAGGTTTATTTGCCATCAGGTTTCTGAATTGCTGTTCTTCCAAAGCTCTGAACACGTATGATGGTCACTGGTGATGGAGGTGAGGCTTTAAAATGCCCGATATCAAACCAATTCATTCAGTAACCCATTTCTGTAATATTCTTTTTGAAAACAGTTGGTATTTATGTTTTACATCTGGCTATAAGACCTAAGGTATTTACCCAACCCGTAGCCCATTTTGGTCACTAATGATTTCACTGCAGAGAGAAATCAGCTCTCAAAAAAAAAAAAAGCTCATGGAAGAATGTACGTATATCTGTAATAAAGGACAGAACAGAACACAGTATGCTGAAGCACTGTATTTAAACACACAACTGCAAAGGCAGAAACATATTTTTCATGAAGATCTAGGGAAAAGTTCTTGTCTAATATTTCTCTTAATAGTATTTCAAGTACTATTCATTATATCTTACATTGTTCGTTTTTCTATGTATTTTTCTTAAAGTCAGCTGGGAACTACTAGCAATTATTTATCAGAGTTTAGAACAGTAATTAAGTTGAATTGTTTAACATATTTTTGATGACTGGAGCTCTGACCTGTGTTCCAGGAATGAGTCACCTTGAGCAGTACAGAAAGAAGGTTGTGCTAGATATAAATATACAGTATTGTCTCATTATCTTCCTTCTTCATTAATGCCAGCAATTCATTCATATTTCAGGTATTAGTGTTTCATTTCTATAGAGTCTGAACGTGGTGATTAGCCCTCTTTGACTCCATGGCGCTATATTCTTCTGTGCAGAAAATTACAATGTAAATATTTAAATGTACAGAAGATTCTCGTGTGCTGGTACTGTGTGCTCAGTGTACATTGATCTTATTGTAAAGGAAGGGCAGTATTACACGCTCTCAACTGCACACTACATTTTAAAAAAAAAAATTACTTCTTTGTTGTTGTTTTTCTATCTCTGTTTAATTTAAAGCAAGCTCATAATGACTGAAAGAATATGGCAAGCTGCATAACAATAGTCAGTATCCATGGCAGTTTCCTAATTTGTGTAATTCTCCTGCCACACTGGAACATACGGATCCCTTCCTTTTGCCTCTCATCCCACCTAAATGAAATTTTTATTATTTCTACTTAATTAAAGTTAAATTCTGAGGACTGACTGCTTGGCTCAACTTCAAAGCTGTTAATAGATTTAGATCAAAATCTTCCTAGCATAACAGGAGGTATTGTTGAAAAAATGAACTTTTAAAAAACAAGAACTCTTGATCATTTTTCTAATTTTTTTAAATTATTTTAAAAGACAAAAAATGTACTTTTGGCTAAAGTATTTTTTTTTTTTCTTTGCTTTTCCTCTACTTTCCTCCTTTTTAAAAGCAAAATGCAAGAAGGCAGAAAAGAGAGGGAGATAGACTCAGGAGTAAACAACAGCTATAAAGTTAAACAAAAACATTGCAAAAGAGGTTTCAGAAAAGTTGTCTGTGTAATATTGATGAAAAATTAAAAGGAATGTCTGCATTATTCGTGCAAATGAATGAGTGAATTTTCTGAAAAACCTACATGAATTTTAACCTGTTATTGGGAAACATTTCTTATTTTTTCTTGGTTTGGGGATGCTGTGACTGGACAAGGGCCATCAATTGACCATCAATTACCAGTTTTCCCTCCAACACAAAACTAAGTGGAAACTTGTTTAAATTTTGTTTTGAAACAAATTGAGAAAGGATCTTGATAGCCCTGGAGTGTTCCATCGTAGCCTTTACCAAGAACAGAATGTCTGCATTTTCCACTCAAAATGACCTTGTTCCATTTTCTTTTTTTTTTCCAGTGTCCTCCAACAGCAACCTCTGTTCTTCATCAGACCTGACTTTTCCACATCCCAGGCTGGCCAGCTCTGTTTTAAAGACCGACTCTGTTGGACTGCAAAATGATAAACACCTATACTTATTTGATTTTTATCTGCTAATATCCTTTTATTTTTAAAAAGAACATGTTTCTCTTTGTATTGTTATCTTATAAGTCAGTAACTGCCTGCCTTTGGCCAGTCACAAGAGCTTTTTGTTGGTTACTTTATTTTGGCAAGGTTTAGAGATGGATGTGAGTAAGAAAGGACTTCTGTCTCTTCATCTGTTTGCCCCACTTTTTTGGGTAAAATAAAGGCCATCTGGATTTTATTTTCCACTGAAGAATGTACAGCATGTACAGAATTTGTTTTCCATGTGAGAGACAGCATTCAGTTACGACTGCTTGGATTGTAAGCCTGCAAATGTTTGTGGCAAAATACCTGGCTTCAAGCTCTGCTTTCTAAAAAGAAATGTGGGCTAAGCCTGATCTTGGGGGTGAAGGGGGTGGGGGAAATGCCATGTTGGAGAGCCTGAGCGTTTCGTATAACCCGTGCTCAGCCATTAACGTGCTGTCCTGAACTTTGCCTGGCCCATCTTAATGACATGTAGACTCCTACAATCATGTGGTAGTTCTGGTGAGAACAGATCAAAACCTCAAATAAGACATATAATGGCTTTAAGCCAGGGGAAGGAAAAAAAAAAAACAGCTAAAAACCAGCTTGAGGAAAGTATAAATTTAGCCTGTGGTGTACTATGTACCCGATGGATGCTGTCAGAGAGGGGTGTGGTTTGTTATTGTGAACTTCTCTGCTTTGCAATAACAACTCTACCAGCAATCCCTGCTGTAGCAATCGTCGCCATCATCATCATCATCATTCACAAAGAACACCTGGGCTCTGCGGGGAATATTGTGGAAATAATATAGATATGATACATTTTTGCATCTGAATTGTTATGCCCATATACTCAAGACAACTTGTTCAAAAAGGTTGACAGTGGCTTACATGGAACGTGCTGCCTCTTCCAGGAGCACTTCACGGCCCAAGGGAGTAAGAGTGGAAGCATGGTCATGTTGTGCCCCCTTCATCCCCAGCATCCCTCAGCCTGGCAGGCTTTGAGGTACAAAGAGCCCAGTCCCATAAGGGCTTCACTGAGCCAGCCTCTGCATTTCCCAACTTTCTAGGGGAGAAGAGACCTTGTTATTCTACCAAGGTGCAAGAGTAGTTCATTATTCCCCCTTGGAGACAGGGCAAAATGCCATAGTCCTAAAATTGGATCTAAAAGCAATTCAAGAAGTTATCTGATATTCTGTGAAGTAAGGGATCAAGCTGTGCTGGAGGACCCAAGCAGTAGGCCCAGGTTCAGTCTGAAAGATTGCTGTATACCTAAGTCTGGCCCAGGCATTTGCGTCCAAACTTACCTCTAAAACAAAGCACTGCTTGCGAGTTTAGGTACTGGGAGGAGAGAGGGATGGTTTGACACATTTCCTTTCTCTTTTGACCTACTTCAATGCTCTCCAAGCTAAGAACTGAAAAAGAAAAAGAAAGAAAGAAAGAAAGAAAGAAAGAAAGAAAGAAAGAAAAAACAAACAAAAAAACCCAAATAAACAAACAGAAATGCAGTTCCAAAAGAAGCATTTCACAGGTGGAACAAAAATTTCTAAGCTACACGCCTGCTGGACGTGCTTGAACAGTCCTGAGGAGAAGCTCCCAAAGCAGCAGCAGTAAGAACGTGGCAGGCTGAACTCTCTTACGCCCACTCCAACTCCTGCTCCGCACATCTACAAGCTGGGGACGACATTTGTTTCAGCCAGGAACAGCTATTTAAAATCCCATTGTTCGGTCTAAACTGAGCACTTAGGTTTCTTACTGGAATCAAGAGCAAAAAAAAGACACCTTTAGAGGGGGATTCTGAGATAGGTGTCTGGACAAGACAGGGTCTCTTGCTGTCTGGACATCGTCCATAATGGAAATCTTGGTAAATGGCAAGCCTAATTTTTTAGATGCTAAGGAGGCTCCTCTCACAGAAATACCTACAGGATGTAGGACCCACAAAAGAGTTCAGGAAGTTCAGGCACTGTTGATTATGAGATTTCTTTTGCTTTTTTTCAAGTGTATATCAGCCAACAGCTTTAAAACCTCTTCATTTTCTTTCAGCTACCACTTAATGGTACGTTGCTGACATGCATGTTTCACACTCTGTTCACACAACTTGTTTTTCAAACCGCATCACTCGTAAAGCATTGGTTAGTCTTCCCTCAGTCCCAGCCAGAATGGAAGCATTTCTCCCTGTACAGCATATTTCCATTTCTCCCAGAGATGATTTAATATATTAATAACCCATTATTTAAAGTTATCAATCATTTAGTATTTATTTTATCTCTCACACATATAATCACAATTATTATCAGGCTACACATTTTAAAGGTATGTTTGATCTGTCCCTTGTGGTGGGTTTCATAAAATTGCTGCCAAAAAATACTGAGGCAGTTTGTGGGAAGCTACAAGAAGTTCAGCCTGCACAGTCTGCTTCATTAGGTCTAAGATTATATTTTGGTTTTAAACTCAAACACTGCTCACTGAAATGCCATCAATCAAGATAACAAATGAATTTTTAAATGCCATATGTTCTCCAAGTGGAATTTTAATGAGATATTAAAATGTACTTTAAAGCTCAGGTTATACACAAATATCTCAATGTCAAATATCTCAGTGTCATATAAAATATTTGACTAAGTCAAACATCTATATGAGAGTTTATGTATTGTTTTAATGGGAAATTTCTTTTCTGGTGGAAGATAAAGCTAAATAGATTTATTCTCCTAAATAGAGTGGTCTTTTTGTAGAAGCCACCTCTCTTAATGCTAAACTCACCTCTTTCAGCAGTAAACATTAACCTGACAATGACTAAGCTAGCAAGGATTTCTGCTTTTTTTTTTTTTTGTGAAGAGTTACATGCATTGTGTTTTATTTAATAGGTTCATCACCCCATCACTTTTGTCTTATCTAGTATTAATAGCTTCTCCCTTAGGCAGTAAGATTTTAGAGGTGGTTTTCTGTATGTCTTAGAGCAAATTCACCCTTCATCTTATAGAAGCATCTTCATTTTCCTCTAGCTTGCATGCCTAGTAATACTACTAGCAATCCATTACTTATTTCAAAACTGGTGTTATTTATTCATTCGGAGTATTCAAAACCTGCCAGCCTCTCGCAGGTGTCCCTTCCCTGGCTTTGTTAAGGCTGACGGTCAGGTCTGCGAGCGGTGGTAGTGCTGCCAGGTTGTGTCCCATGTCCTGCCCACACTCACGGAGGGTGTTTAATGGCAATCCGGCATTTCCTTGGGAAAGTTAGGAACATCAGCCATCAGCCAACTGATGCCATCTTTCCCCCACTTATTGTAAGCTCCAATAGACAACGGTGGGAACTGCACAGCATCTTTCTGAATGCAACAACTTATTTTACAAAGAGCCGGTAGAAATCATATCAATCACTGTATTTCAAGTTGCGGTCCTCTTGAGAAATGAAGAAAGTTAACCATGGGAAATGTTCCAACAGATGAGGGAATTTTCCCCACCAGCAAGTAGAGTTGGTTTTTTCCTCCTTGTGCAGTAAAAGCTCTTCAAAGTATGTGCGAGGTCAGTAGTTCTTGCCCAAATTTTCTCACATATTCTTAAAGAGCTCAAATAATGCTGTAAGTAAAGCTAGACAGGAATTTGCATGTGTGTGTGTATAAAAATGTAAAAATAGTATACTTTTTAGAATCTAAAAATGTAGCGGTTCCAATGAAGCTTCATTGGGAAAACTAGCTCTCAGATTCAAGCTGGAATGTCAAGTGGGGAATGAAGGGAGGAGACAAACAAGCTAAAATAATGTTTACTGAAATAAAAGATAACTTGGTGCCAGGGCATTCCTTCTGGGTGCGAAAAATCCCAGTTTACATCTGTGGCCTGAATCACAGAAAATTTGCCTTTCTTCTTGATTTGGGGATTATTTTCTTGGTTTGATTAGGTTTAGGGAGGGTAAGGGTTACTGTTGGTTTTCCTCACTGAAAACCTGCAGTTAGTCGAGATTTTGTCCTAAAGCAGAATAAGAAAAACAAAAAGAAAAAAAGGAGAAAAAAAAAAAGCCTCATACTGGAAAGTTTCATGGAACAGGAAAATTATTTCCTGCTTAGCCCAACTAGTAAGAGCTGGCAAAAGCTCCACAGCTGCTCTGGAGTGTCTCCCTGGTGCTGGAAGTTAAACACATCAGAGGGAAAGGAACGCAGCATGAGTAACACGATGAATATTCATGTCCTGGATGTGGGTCTTGGAGTCAGCAGAAGTGAGCTCCTGCCAGATGTGAGGGTTCAACCCAGACGAAGGAGACTTTCAAAGAATCCTGTGGAAAATCTGTTGTGCTCCTACTGACTGAAAGAGTTCATGTCTCTTCTAGCTGATGACTCAATAAAACAAGTTTTTGCTTTAAATTTGAAAAGAACACAACTGGGTCTAGTGTGTGTGTGCAAGCTTGTAGAAGTGAATGAAACCAAGTGGAGAGCCCAAGTAAATATTTTTCTTCATCTTTTGAGCGACTGTGAGGTGCTTCAGACATCTATGCTGCATTTTTTTTTCCGGTACTGACACAGCTAGTGTTGTTGGTAACCAGTAAGTTCAATAAAAGCTTTTTACTCACTTTCTTTACTACATCCTTGTTATTGATCCTTAACCTGTGAGTGCTTCCAGGCTAATAAGACAGAATCTCAGTGAGCGTGGAAACAGCCCCGCTGGCTGCCACATCCCAACGCGTGCACAAAGGCAATGCTGAGCAGGGCTCGCAGCAGCCAAAATTGCGGAGCCACCTCAGCCTTGCGTGGTGGAGCTCTGCCTTTCCCTTCCCCTAATCGTTTCCTGCCCCCTCCACCCCCTTCCAAGTGTGTGGGCCTAGAAAGTACTGGCAGTCCCTCCGCTCATTGTACGGCTGGGCTACATATTATTTACATTACAGTAGCTGCGAATAGCTCCGGTTGGGACTAGGTTTTTTTTTTTTTTTTTTTCTTAAACGCTAAACAAATAAGAATGGAAAGTTTTGGGTCTAAAGAGATCACAATCGTGAGCCATAAGAGCAGCTATCATAAAAAGAGCCTGGGAAAAACAGGGGGAGATAAAAACGAGAGAGCACGAGAGCAAATGAACAAGTACAAGCTTGTCTTTGATCTCCAATCTACTCCTAATAGGGTTTTTTAACGCATTTGTTAAATTTTAGCACGCTAAGCTACTATTTGCTCATGAACTGGAATCAACATCAATGTTAGAATCATCTGATGTGTGTCACTGGGAACCGTAAGCAGAATGGATAGCCATGCTCCACCTAAAAGTGCTGCCCGTCACATTATTATTCTTACTCTGGCACAATTGGCAGAGAAACAACATTTGAGTATCTTGTTCTGTAATCTGTCAGACAAAGTGATCTGGTATATTAACTATCCCATCCTGTTTATCTACATGGAGATAATGACAAGAGCCAAAACAGATCACAAATATCTCAGGAAGAAGAGGCAAAAGAATTTGTCTTTATGATCTGCCTTCATAATCCTTTCAGTTATGGATAAAGGATAAAAAAAGTACAAATGTGTTCTGAAATTTAATGCATGGTGAAAAGTTGGTATCACAATGAAGACCTTGATTTTCTCAGTATGGTTTTCTACCTCCTACTTGTAACAATGCAGTCTACCTTTGAAAAACATGAAATGTATCATTGTACATAGGCTTTGCTAATCTTACTGGGGTTGTTGTAGGATAAACTGAATGAGACTTCTAAGAAGAGCCTGTTGGTAACTTCTGATGACATTATCAGAAGAGGAACAAAAGAAAGTGTAGCAGTTCAGTCAGCTGAAAACTCACTACAAGAATAAACAGAAACAAATTATACTCTTGCACCATGATAAAAAATATGATTTTCCTGGCATAATAAAGACTTAGTGGGGTAATTCCTATGCTGAAAAATTACAAGAAGGAATACAGATTGTTCATTATCGACGTGTGGGGAAAGTTAGGAACAGTGATTTGAAATCACAGAGTAAACCTGATGAAATAGGGTTAACCATGGAAAGAGGAACAAGCGTGAAGACTACAATGAAGGAGGAGGCAGATCACCATGAATAGATGATCAAGAGCATGAAGCTTTATGTAGGCTGTCCATCAAAAGACAGGGTCTGCTTGGGGCCTGTTAATCACTCATCTTTTCAATGGGGAAAGAAAACAGCATGATATGGAGAGGTGATAATTCTGGGTGTGCTGGAAGCAGTGAGAGAGAAGAATTCAAGTAAAGAAGGACTAGCTGAGAATAAAAAGATGGTAGGCAAGTTAGGTGAAAATCACTGTGAAATTGTAAGAGTTCGTGATCTTTACAAAGGAAGGGAAGGGAATAGCAAAAATGCCAGTGAAATTCAAGAGGCAGACTTCATACATTCAGAGACTGGAAGATAAAATCCCAAAAGAGATAAGAAACAATTAAAAAAAAAAAAAACCAAACAGGTAAGGAGAGCCAGCGATTTCCTGAACAATGGTAAGGACTCAGGTACGAGCTATCTCAATGTGGAGAGAGAATGAAAAGCATAGATGGAGCCCTGCTGGCTAAAATCACAGGTTGTTCAATGATCTCAAACCTAAGAGTGGCACAGTAAGAAAGTAGAAACTAGGCAGAGTAATAAGGATGAGTATGAAAGAAGAGCACAGGCATGTGGGGACAAGAGAAGAAAGGGCACTGTGCAGAATGAACAAAGAGAGGTGAGTCATAGTCATTCAGTAATCAGATCAGTAGCAAGAAGAAAAGTTGACAGAATAATTAAGAAAGCTGAAATGTTTAATTCCTGTTTTGTTCCCTTCTTCAGTAAGGAGGTCAATGGCAATCATGCAGATATCATAATTAACGTCAGTAACAAGGGAATGAGATCTCAGGTTAGAATAGGGAAAGAAAAGGGTAGAGAGTAGACCAGGCTAGACTATTTACATAAGTTGGATTGCTTTAGATCAACAAATTCTAATGCAATTTGCCCTAGGGGACTTAGACAACTGCCTGAAAAAGTCCTCAGGGACATTATTTGGTAACTTATGCAATCTGAGGAAAGCAGGTGTGGGTCCAGAAGACTGAAAAAGGCAAACTTTGAACCAGTTATAGCTGGAAAATGAAAATAAATATGACACTAGTGACCCCAATCAAATGTTGGAACTGTTTCCCTAATATTTTGGCAGATTGACTATCACTTAAAATCTAATTTAAGCTTAGATGCCTTTTTTACAAGAGCTGCTTCAACTCAAAGAGAAATTATGGGGAAACATGTGAAACTGAGTATGTAGAATGGAGCATTCTTTACCTGGGAAACTATTGAACATTTGGGGTGTTGCAAAAGAGGGGAAAACAAAATCAGGGCAGTAAGTCAATGCAATGAGCTAATCATCCTATCTCCATGGAAACGACAGTGTTGGAGTAGTAGTCATGAAGTACAAGGTACATTCTAAGACATTTATCATTGTTTAATGCAAAGAAAACTGTAGTGAAGGGTGATTCATTTGAAATGGCAATGCAGTGATTGGGATATGTGGGCAGAAAAATACTTAATACCTAGCAGTATTTCACCCTGTTAGAGCCCCTCTTGATCTTGCAGAGTCAGTGACTCCACTCTTCTCCAGACAAAACATAGTAGCAGTGTCGTGTCAGCAGACCTGGACTATCCTTCCAAAGAAGATAGTAGATCAACAGTGCATAACACTTAAATTTTTGAAGAACAAGATGCTTTCTTCATACCTTCCCAATGTTTCTGAAATTCCATGACAAAAATGAAAAAGTCCTTAGAATAATCTCTATTCGGTTTCCTTGAAAAATTCCATATTTTTCTCTTTCAATTTTATAAACAAATTCTACTTAAAGACTAAGATTCTGTTGCTTTAAGATTTGTTATTGAAAAGCACTCATGTTTTGTTGTCATATCTTTTCAGAAATAGCTAGGTATCTACTTGTAGTCAGTAGAAAATCAGAACACTGAAATCCTGGGAAATTACTTCTATACCCCAGAAAACCACTAGAAGTGATTTGGGGTTTCAGATGTAATATGCATCTTTTTAGTCAGCTAAAACTAAAAGATTTCACTCTATGTAACAATTCTGTTGTTCTGTTGAAATGGAAAATCACATAGATTTTGTAAATTCCCTAGAGCTCATCTTGGGACCTAGCTGGTTTGAAGAAATTACTGTATGGAACTGAGTTGTTTTATCATCCACTTTATGATTAGAATGACACTAGCACAAAAAGGGGCAAACTTCAGGCAGAACTATACTATAAAAGATTATTTTTGAATATAAGAAAGATATTTTAAAATAGATCAGATTTTTTTTTTTTAAGTAACTATCATCTCACACAATTTTCAGCCAACCAGAAGAATGAAAAGCCCTATTTATGGAGAGAATCTTAAAAAAAAAAAAAAAAAAAAAAGGGAAGATGATGCAAAGTCTATTACGAGAAGAGGATTTTGTTATCAGATGTGATTATCTCTGGCTGCACTACAATATTATCATATTTGAAAGCAAAAAAAGAGTCAGAATTAAGATCTACATTCTGCTGAAACTTTTAGAGTTGCTCATAAATGCATTATCAAATAATTCTCCAAATGGATATTATTTTCACCGGAGAAAGCTGTTATACCCAAGTGTGTTGGCCATACAACCACATTGTTGTTAAAACACATTATCTAGTTTGTAGAGAGCTTTGCATGGTGAATGTATATGTGCTTATCAGCAAAGCATTTGCTTGTTTTCTTCAGCAGGCCTATTTTCTTTATCCGTAGTACCTGTGACTAATATTCAGATCCTCTTTCAAGTAGTTTACCAACCTGTCAAATGTTTGCTCGCCAGTTTAAGTTTATTGATCCACTATAGTGTTAAGTCTCGCAGGTTTTGGGGGGGGATTTGGGTTCGATTTCTTCCCCTCGCCTCGGACAATGCGAACCACAAGAGCACATAGCAGCTGACATACACCTCAATGCACTAAAGCAAATATGTTGTTGGTTCGGGGTTTTTATTGCTTTAGAGCAGTACCGTTTTAACCAGTGAGCGCGGCTGGCTATACCAGGTGTAGCTGAAGGCATTTCCTAAGCAATGGAAATCTGCTGTGCAATTACGCAGCGCAATTGAGAGGACAGGTGGTGTAACAAAAAGGGTTGATCAAACCTAAGCTTGGCACAGACCCTACTAAAACCTGTTAATCTTTATATGATTCACACCCATCATCTCCTGTGCTAAGGTCTTCCTGATAACATTTATCTTCTTCTGAGGCCTTTGTTCCCATTTTCAGTTATATAAAGTGTTTCATCTTCTTTGCACCCTTCCACACTTTTTCACTTTTGCTAGCTGCAGTAATACGGTATATTTGCACCTGGAGATTATGAGGGTCAGGTAGATTTTACCTCATTATGTAACGCTCTGGACTCCATGAGACAATGTCAATTTGTAGTTGCACATACTGGCTAACTGAGTTCCTGTTAGCCACACGGGATCTGCTTGGCTTTTTTCAGTTTACATGTAGCTCATCTGAACTCATTCTTCCTGATCAGATTTGTCAGTAAGAGTGGAAGTAGGACCAGCTTTTAGCATTTTCTCCTGTCCTGTTTATCTAACTAAAACCAAAGCAAAAGATCCCATCATTTTATGGACAAAGACTTTGCCTTAAATTATAATTTAAAAAATATATATCGTTGTTTTGGCTTCGGCTGGGATAGAGTTAATTTTCTTTCTAGTAGCTGGTATAGTGCTATGGTTTGGGTCCAGCATGAGAATGTTGATAACACACTGGTGTTTTCAGTTTTGGCTGAGTAGTGTTTAGACCAAGTCAAGGATTTTTCGGCTTCTCATGCCCAGCCAGCGAGAAGGCTGGAGGGGCACAAGGAGTTGGGAGGGGACACAGCCAGGACAGCTGACCCAAACTGGCCAAAGGGGTATTCCATACTGTGTCATGTCACACCCAGTATATAAACTGGGGGGAATTGGCTTGAGGGGGCAGATCGGTGCTCAGGAACTAACCGGTCATCTGGTGGCAAGTGGTGAGCAACTGCGTTGGGAATCACTTGTTTTGTATATGCCAGTTCTAACATTATTATTATTATTATCATCATCATCATCATCATTTATCTTCCTTTCTGTCCTATTAAACTGTCTTCATCTCAAGCCACGAGTTAGGGTTTTTTTCAATTCTCTCCCCCATCCTACCGGGTGGGTGGGGAGTGAGTTAGCAGCTGCATGGTGTTTAGTTGACAGCTGGGGTTAAACCACAGCAATCGTTTAGACAAATTTATCTGAAAATAGAATTGTGAAAAGCATTAAAGTCTATTTTTTAATATCCATAGAATTTGGGAAGAATAATGTTAAAATGGTGCAGAAATATGCTAAATTTTATTTAATGCTAGAACACATGTTAGCAGTTCAAAAGGCAAGGTTTGTAATACATATCAAATAAACCTCAATGCCAATACCTAAGGGCTGCTTACAAAGTCCCCTTCCACCAAGCCAGAATGCGCTAGGAAAATGACTGGGAAATATGGATAGGAGGGCAACATTGCTGTGGAAGAAAGCTTAAGCTACTGAGATATGTCTTGCTTCCTAGCTAGTGAAAAGTATTTGAGATTTTAGGTAGAGGCTACAACTCTAAATGATCCAAATTTCTCTCTTCTAAGACTGAGTCTTTAAAGAAAATAGTACTTCTCAGAGGGAGCAGATATTGTCTCCCCAGGATTTCCAAAAAGGCTGCATTAATACAGAGGAGTCACAGCAATGAGAGCAGCTTTGTGGTAGCTACACTTGATCAGGAAATAATGTCTTCCCTTTACAAACATTTCTATTCAACTGAATTCCTTTTTTGTTATTACTTCAGGGATTCTGAATGTTGTCAAAACATTCTGAAACTATATTCAGAAAATAGCTGGATTTTAACAGAAATAATGTTTTGATTTTGAGCTTTGAATATTCATAGCAAAATAATACTGATTTACAGAAGTCCATTTTCCTATTTTTTTTGACCATTTTGTACAACATTTCTATTTTGTGAGAAAACATTCTCTTAAAATAGAGACAAATTCTACTCAGTGAATGCAGAACCCATTCTTCTCCTGTTTATTGCTTTACCATTACCACATTTCTTAAAAAACACTATCTGCATCTTTCTGGCTGTTCTTGCTTCTCCTTGCTCTAGAATTCATTGAAGCTGATGATCTTCCAAAAAGAGATTGGCTTCTGAGAGCTGGTGCTGCTCAGTAGAGCAGTATGCAACACACACTACCCGTGAGCGCAACTGAGAACGGTCCAGAAGTGATTTGAAGCTGCCCTGCGCCTTCCTCCCATACTGACTTGCAAATTCTCTTGTTTATAGCCTTCCCCTGCTTGCAACCAGCAGGACATAATGACTACCCTGATCCTCCTTGGAGCAGAGAAGCAGATGTAGAGGCCAGCGACAACAGCCCACTACCCCAGTCACACATCTCCGCTTCGCCCTGCGTGCCCTCCGGCAGTTCTTAGCGGCTGTTCAGTTGGGATCTAGAAATGGTCTTATAAAAGCCTGGAAAGTTTCTTTGTTTTCAGAAACTGGTGAATTTTATCATTTTTTCAAGCAAACTTTTCCAATCATAGCTTCCCACAAGCCAGCATTCCGTTTGTACTCAAGGCATGGTTTAAATATGCTGTCCAAGTCCAACAAACCTATCAGTGTACATTTTACCTTTCTTTTCCTTTCCTTTCAGCTGCCACCTTTTGTTTCATAAAGAACTACTCCATAGCAGAGTTCAGATAAAATATTTTATCTGGCTTAGGTAATTTTCCAAAGTATTTTTCTTTAGTATTAAAAAGTTCTTGTTCTGATAAAGGCAAATGCAAAAAATCTGCATGTTTGTGTGTCTCATACTTCTTTGTATGAACTTCCTTTCACTCAGCTGATGTTTGTATGGCATTATCTAATGTAAGTCAAAGGGGAAAACTCCATTATGGGAGAATGCCAACAACTGTAGAATGAGATACCAGCTTACCTCCAGCAATTTGCTTTGCTTCATGAAAGAAAGCTTTAATGTATACGTGCTGATCTTGGAGACATCAGAAATATCTTACTCGCATTCAAGGGACCACTCCATATTCATAGGAATTAAGCATAAAGAAAAAGCACAAAGAGTTGCAAAACACAAATTAAAATCAAATTTGTAACTGAATGACCTGGTGATTGTCTTTTCCCCAACCATGGGCAACATGAACAAAATGAGGAAATTTTCATCCACCTTAAAAAAAACCTATCTGGAAATACCACATTCTCAGAAGAGCTCTCATTTCCAGCTTTTGTCAGAATGAGATAATCTATTTACAGTGCCATTACCCCAGAAGACTCTGTAATGGCAAAGATTTGCAAGAGATGCAGGTATTTGTGACATCCCGGAGTGTTGTGTTCTGGGATGGCTTTACCAGACAGGAAAGCCTGAGGCTGTTCATAATACTTAAAAAGAAAGGATAAAAAATAGAGTGGCTTTAATTCTTCATCTTACCTGACAAGTCAACCTGCACCTCAAAACAGTTGACATGTTTTTCTCACTTGTCACCTGTTCCTGAGCCTCAGTTCCACAACTCCATGCAGGAGATCATGAACATTTTTTGGAGATATCCTTGCTGATTTCCAGAATCACTGAGCAGCGTTATTTATCATTCATATTCTCAGCACCTTTATTTGATCTTTTGGAGGATTCTCCAATGGATGGAGGTAGGGAAAGTGCCAACAAATTCATCATCGTTGAGTAGTGGGGCAATGGGATTTGTGTACGGCAGCACAAGTCCTGCGGGAATACTCTGTTTAAGGGATGATGATGGAGATGAGATATACATATGACTGAGGGGGCTCTCCTAGAAGAAGACCACCTCCAGAAACTGGCAGTCTTGGGTACAAAGGCAGCTTGGTTTGTATAGGCACAGAGAGGGAGTTAGTTTCCCAATAGAGTAGGTGAGTAGTACTCACCTCAGGACGCTGAATCAGGCTTTGGAGGTGCCTTTCTCCCTGGACAGATCTCTGATGGCAATATAGGATAGCAAGATGTCTAATTTAGGCTGCCGCAATCAACTTGGTGGGGCCAGGCTCTTATTTCTCAAGCATCACAGTAATGAAATGAGACATCTAAAGTGGCAAGGGAAAATCTGGCCTAAAATCTATTGGCCAGTAACACAGTATTCACATTCTCTTTATAATCTGTCACTCACTGAGTTGCCTAATTTTCTGGGAAGAGAGACACTCTAGTGCCTTCCCATGAATTCACATATTTTATATTTGTAGAATTACTCAACGCCTCAAGCCTCTCTATCCCAATATTTAGGAAGTTCTCCTTGGAGGGAGAATATTCACCTTCAAATGCTGCTCTTCAGACCCTACTCCGAATCATATTCAGTGCTTAAAATGTAGGATCAGTCCTTCACCTGTTCATAGACTTATCTGGGTAATATGTCACTGTTCAGAATCTGTGTAAGCTCAGGCCACTGTTCTTACATTACACCAGACAGTACATAAAAAATTATTGAGTAATGTAATTTGTCTGGCATACCCACACAAGACATACCATTATGCACAGCTGCTGACGTCTGAAAACAAAATTATTGACAAATAATCACAATCCAGATAATAGTGAGAGGTGATGATCTATTTTGCAAAGGAAAATGGAGATCAGCCTTGTTTACATAAAATCAAGCAAAGACCTAGACTAACCACTGAGCAATATAATTTTAGCTCATGACATTCAAAAGAACCCAGACACACTATTTTACGTGACCACGTCCAAATTTAAAGCATAAATAGAGACAGATATATAGTCCAGCTTCTTCTCTTTTAACCGACAATAAATGAAGTTCTTCAACATAACGCACATGGTACCTTTCTGCTAAATGTCGTACACCCATTACAAATTTGGTTTGAAACCAAGCTGCTTTATTTACTTTCCTGAAATGGCTTTGCAGTTCATTTATGAATCTGCTTAGATATATGACTATCTGTAAAGTCAGTGCAAGCGTGGTAGTAAAGTGGAACCAAAGTTGTCAAAGACAATGAACGTGCATAAGAACTGTTACATTAATCTGGTTTTGTTATTTAGTTTTCTAACAAATATGCTTTAGGTTCTTTTTGTTTGCCTTGTGGTTGCTGAGCCTTGAGGATACATAAGAGTCATATTTTGATGCTTTCTTCATTGCATCTGGGCAAAAATAATACTCTAAAGGAGAAAGGCAAGAAGAAAAAAATGAATAAGAGCAGTGGGAAGAATGAAGAGGTAAGGTGAAAAGATAGATGTTAATAGATGTTTCCAACCGACCAATGGTCCCAGCTGTTCTCAAAGTTAGCCCCTTTCACACCAAAGACCCTGATGATAGAAGGCGACCTGGGACCGTAGTGCAGACTGGAGCATGAAGTATAAAAGTCATAACAGCTTTCTGTTCCTTGAGGAGAGAAGACACACTGAATTTTAATCAAGGCCAAATGTTGGAAGAGCTCGATAGTGGGAACACAAAGCGTTGCAGACCTCTCTTGCTCAGCACTGTTGCCAAGCCAGGGAGTTGCTCTTGACGTTCGCCTTTCTCACCAGGAGGCAGGATGCTCCCACGTCGCAGGATGAGACTCTGTGAAAGGTCCTTGAGACAAGACAAAATTAGCAAACCCTGAGCTATTTCGTGTTTCCCCACTACTCTCAGTCGGAGAACTATTTATTCACTAAAGTTCCTGCATGCTCTTTTGTGTGCCCTTCTTATTTCAGCATCAGCTTCCAAGGCCAAGAGGTCATTTACTCCCTCCTTTTTCTTTCCTTTCATTGGCCTCCTGATCCCCTGAAGATGGCCCCTTTGCACACCAATGCAGTTTGAAAATTGCGAGAAATTAAATTTCAATCTCTCACACAATGGCAGGTGCGTCCTTTTCTACTCTGCTGGTGGAAGAAGAATAGCAGCTGCCCCACCAGAACAATAAAACTACTTTCCAGCTCTCTGTGACTGGCTGTCATTGAACAGCCATGCATAAATATAATCCATGGAGATCCCAGGGGTGGCATTTCTCATCTCTTATCAGCTCTGCTGCACACACCAGAATTTGATAAGACACCTAGAAGGATGATAAAAGCTGCTATTAATCTGTCTAAGTAGAAATAATAAGAGCAATAGTAACAATATCAATAGATTTATGGAAAATCAGTGGCTATGTTATTTTGATGCTGGTTTAATTGCTAAGGGTGGCTAAAATAGCAGATCTGTATTTTTATGTTAACCTGACAGATTAATGTCCTTTTGTATGCCTGAAACAAGCTCAAAATATCTTCTAATTAATTAAAAAAAAAAAAAGGAAAAGAGAAATGAAATAAAAAATAGTCCTTCACAGTAACCTTTTGAGCCCTTTTAAACATCCACGCCACCGTGCACATAGACATCCATATCTGGCCCTTCTCATCCCGAGTGTTTGCAAAGTGGTAGTATAAGTAATCCTGCTAAAATTATTTTGGGACTTATTAACACTGGAATAGCCTGATGATCTGCCTGGTTCCATATCCTTTCTCAGGCAATGCTCTATGGCAGATGTTCCAGAGGAAAACATTAAATTCCCTATAGTGCACTTGACAATTGTGTAATACTACTGCTCGAGGGGAAATTTAAAACTTTCCCCAGCTGGTAATCAGCTCATATATTGAAGTATGAGGACAGATAATTGTTATCCTACCCAGTGTGACTGCAAATGATATTTTTATTCCTGAGCCTTCCTCTCTGAATCCTACTGATTACTTTCTTTCAGTAATACCCTGTGACTGTGAGTTCCCAGGGCCAGCTTGGTGTTGCATTCGGTTTTGTTCTTGTGGATCTAAAGGAGTATGTTTCAGTTTCATCCAATTTTCTTTTGCGTGTCTTTCTCTTTTTTGTCACAGAAGATTGTCGCTGTCCTCGACTGTCTCTATAACATTTTAATACGCCTCTATGGCATCCTGTTTTACCTCTCCACTCCTCAAAGGAAAAACTTTGTGTATTAAACAATTAGTTCTAGTCAAAAGCCACGCTGCTCCATCTTTCCTTTCAAAAACACCAATAACCCAGATAGGTCTAACCCATCTCTTTGCAACCTAAAGGAAAGCACTCATATGAGAACACAGTAATAATAATAACAGCTAATGACAATAGTTCACCCTTTGTAACTACACCTGACCATAGCACTGCAGAAGTTTCTCTTGAGTACATGATTTAGCAGTGCTGACTGACACTTCTCCATGTCAGATAACCCTTCCGAGGAGCAGTAGTAGCTGCATAAACTGCCCATGGCAGTACTGTCAGAATTGGCCCTATGGATGCAAGCACTACTGCAAAGTACAGAAAGGAATACGCCGTCAGTGAAGCACGTCCCTCCCACTGAAACCAGTTGGCAGCTAGAGGATCAGCCTCTCTTCGCTGTGGTCCTCGGGGAATTATCGTCACATCTGTGTGAGACTGTGTGACTGCAGTATCTTAAACATAGAAGAGATGTTGGGAGCACTTCCAGTGAGCCTTTCCATGCCATAAATGTATAATTGCTGGGCTCAGATTTCCACATGTTGAAATCTGTTGACTGGAAGAGGTATCATTTGAACAGATACTTCTGTGGAAAAAATGTGCCCTTTGTGGACAAGCGCTAGTGATACTTGCCCAGTAAACAGAAAGCTTTTTAAAGCTTGGTTATCCAAATTATTTCCTTTTGTTTAGGAGAAGAAAAAAACAAGCTATAGTTCTGGGTTTTTTTCTTATACATGCTTGATGGGAAACCAGAAAGCACAAATTCTCCCTTTCAAAAGGAGAGGAAAAAAATAAGGTCAGCTCTGTAGATCTTCTTGATGTATTGGGCAAGGAAGTACGCATGAAGCTTTCAAGGTAGGAGGCATAATGAAGCACCATAGGGAATAGAAGTCAGTGGGGTGCACGGATGCTTCCTTTCAGAATGATACCAAGGGGGTTAATGTCTGGCCTGGTGATAAAATCCTGGCATCTGTTACTGAAAACACAATGAGCATTGTTGTCATTGAGAGAATGGCTCTGTTTTTCCTGGCATGAGTTACTGTTTGGAAGCTGTTTTAAAATAGAAAAGAAAAAAAAATTCTCACTCTGAAAACTTAAAAATAAAGGACTATGCCAGAATCGCGTTCTCCACTGCATTTCTAGGAAGTGTTGTTGGTTCATTGTTCTGACAACATTATTCCCATACCTTTAAATGCAATTGCTGCTAAAACGCACAGCAAACTGTACAGACTTTGACATAGACACCAACTACTGCATTGAATGTGCTTAAGCTCAGAAATAGAGGCTAAGAGAAGTCTTCCCAAAGGCTGGCTGCAGGCACAGGGCAGTAGTCCTGCTGGGCTTTCTCCTTTGCCAGTGGAGAGCCTGCCATCCCCAGTGCAAGCTTCGGAGCACCCAAATTAAGACCCTCTTCAGACTGTCCCTAGACAAGCTTCTTTTTTTCCCATTGGAGATTAGCCCCTAGCTAAAGTTCATCTTTGTGGAATGCCCTTCCAAAGCATGCCAAGTATTCACATGTGAAATGGGATTACACCCTGCCTTCTTCACTAACCAGTTCCCATTTTTTATGTGAGTTTTTCTCCAAAGATGAAAAGATTTTGTTCATAACTTCTAGTCTGTATACATTAACAATACATAAAATACATCCTTCTGCTATGACATAGCTTCTCAGTTTATACCCAATTAGATTCTGCACTCACTGTTTTTGGAACCAGAGGCAGTGGAGTAGACAGCAGGCTTTTCATTTTCCCTGCTAATTGTTCTGTCCGTGCTCTGTTGCTGCCTGCTATTTGTTGGCTATCAGCTAAATAAACAAAAGCAGGGAGAAAAGGTGAAAACAAACAGTTCTTCAACCTTGGTTTTGATGTCGCCGATTCCCCTGTTATGAAACTTCAGAACTAATGAAGAAAATAATCTCTGTAGGTGCAGAGCTGAGGAGATAGCATATGTTATTCCCAGGCTGCATTACTTGCCTCAGAGCAATGCAAAGGATCATGCTGACTATGACCACAGCTTGTAATGAAAACATTGTTTTCTTTCTTATTTCAGACAATGCTGCCAGTCTGAGCCAACTGCAGAAAGCCTAAGCTGTTCACAAGATGCAACAAATTGAACTCTGTACATTTGGTCAATAAGTAAGCACACATTAGCCAGTGCAGCCCATGCTCCTTTTACTTCCTTGGAGGTGACAAAGGAACAAGAGGTGATAAATGATCCTGATTAGGATCAGATTCAGGGCACCAGAGTGGCTCTGCTATAGCTCCTTGGTGTTAGAGCAAGTTGGGATTGATGCAGCAACGAACCGCTGCATGAAACCATCATGGACAACCTCTCCAGCTGTAGCCAAGATATGCTCACAGCTCTGGTAAATCTGTGCCTGATTCAGTCAATTCCATGGCTCAAACCTACTGCATTTCAGAAAGCTGAGGATCCTTCCATGGCTTGACGAAGCCATCATCAAATGTCTTATCTAGCTTCCAGATTGCCTCATTGAGAAGCAATACAATGGGCCTGATGGGTAAGTCAAGAAAAGTTCATTACATCCCTTTGCAACTGGAAAATGCACTTTTGATTTTCCATAGAGTTAAAACTGAAATGTCAATTAAACAAATTATAGGAGAAAACAAACAAAAGGTACATTGAGAAAACCCATTTCAAAAAAAAACAAAAACAAAAACAAAAGCAAATGCTATTTATTATTTCCTACAATGATTGATTATATTGCAGGTAACAAATTTCATTAAGTTGTAATGCATTAGACAGTGCAGATAAGTAACATGATGGCAGGAAGCCTAGTTCAGATTGGTCCAGTTATTCAAAAATAGCTTTTAAAAGCCAGGAAGCTCAGAGTTATGATTAAATATATGGGAAATTTCAAATACCATCTGCTTCATCCATTTTTTAATGTACAGAATGCATAAATAACCCAGCTAACCTCAAGCCTCTATGGTTGCACCAGCATCAAAGGAATGCCACAGGAGACACACTTCAGTCCTTCAGCTGAATGGTGAGTGGATACCTAAATGTGTTTTGAGCAGTTTGGATTCATTTCCAGATTCTCATCCTCTGGGCACCCTAATTTGCCTCTGGAAACCTGGAGTCTATTCCCTCCTGCTCCATGCATCCCATAACCTGCTGCCAGAAACGCCAATCCTCATTTTAGTAGTAGCAGAGAACTGTCATAAAATCTTAAATTGCAGAATTCATTAGTTTCACAGTACTGGATAGGGGATCACAGAGCCTTTGCTGGCAAGCTCTGTAATATTACAAGTACAATATAGAAAAAAGTTGGCATCAGAAATGTGACGGGCTGAATTATGCTGTCAACTAAGGAAAGAAGCTCTACCAGCCAAGAAGCAAGCTCAGTACATAGCTCTGTCTACCCATCACCCAACATGAGTCATGAGAAGCTGGTATCAGCCTCTCACCCTAGGCCACCTCTGAAACATCTTTTTCTCACAGGGGACAACTTGGACAAGATCATTTTGCCCATGGCATCCCCACATGAGCGCTTGTGGACATATTTCAAGCCACTCTGTGACACCTGAGCACGGTCACTAAGTACCGTGTAGCTGTGACTTGCTGCTGGCAGCAGGTCTCCAAAGCTGCTACAACCTGGTGGAGTTCTCCAGGAAGGTGAACCCCAACTGAAGAGGCACAGTCAAAGCATTTACTGGATCCTTTGTGTAAATGGGAAGGAACTGTCAGTCAGATTAGTGTGAGTGATCAGCAAAGCAACTTTCATAGGGTCAAGGTTTCAGAGGACTGTGATCTGCCCAAGGGCATTGGCTAGTCAAACATCTTTTTTTTTCCAAAAGTATATTCTAATAAAACAGGTCATCACAGAATTAATAGTAAAACTCAGGGAACGTTTGGAGCACCACAGTAGTTCCATTTTTCTCTGAATGAGGTAACTGATCTTACCTAACTGCAGCCTTGCTCAGCCCAGCCATCTGTGACAGGATAGTGAGCAATAAGCGACTCACCATTGCATAATGAGCATTTGAGCCTTCATTGTAGCTGCGTTCTGAATCCTTGCATAGATTCAAATAGCAATGCATGTTCATGTTTTAGTGACCAAGTTAGATAAAGAGATTACTTTTTTTTTTTTAACTGGGAAAACCATGAGATGAAAGAGAGAATGGAGATAGGCCATTTTCTGCTAAAGAAAATGGACACAGACACTCAAAAGTCCACTCTATTTGCATATACTTTAAAATAAAACATTCATATTTTTTCTTTATATAAATTTCAGTACTAGTTCCCAGAGATAAATCACACTTGCTGAAAAACTAAGTGGGTATGGAGGTCAGAAACCTCTCAGAAAATTCAGTTACTGCACGTTCTGAAGTCAAAAAAGCCCCATAAAAATTTTACCCTCTTCCATTCCTGCCTCCCTACAGAAAAGAATTACAGCCACCAACTGTGCTGCTGGGGATCCCACAAACTGGAATACTTTTTAGCTCCAGTTTAAGCTGCAAACCATCTTGACTAGCATTCTCCAGTTTGGGGGAAAAAAAAGCTTCACGTAAATGTTCACTGAAAGCGAGTCACAGGCATCCTTTCTGTGAGAATCCCACCTCCCTGAGATGAGCCATCAGCAGTACACATCAGCAGAACTCTTCAAATATTTTAAAAATTACTCCTGTATCATCGTTAAGAGAAGAAAAAAGGTGAGGGAGAGGAGGGCGCTGTCTTCCACACAAGTTCAAGCTTACGATGATTTGCAATACCCTTACAGGACAAAATCGGCGCACAGCATGTGTCTAAGCTCAGGGCCTTGAGACTTCACCTGCCAGCCGCACACAAAGGAGTCAGTGGATCCTTACACATGGGTTTCTCGTCATGTGGATGTTTATGCTCCACCAGAGAAGACGCATTAAATTGCCTCCTTCTCTGGCAGCGTCTAGTCCATGCACTGGGTCTGCCAGGCCAAAAAAGTTCTTCTTGGCTATGGGAATGTGCATTAACAAATAGCCATCAAATGCTCTCCTGCACTGTAAGCAACCTCTCAAGCCAAGAAGATCTTACTAGACAAAAAATACAGCTTGAAGTCACATTCACATCCCTATAAGGGCTCCTACATACTGGGAAGCCCCTCCTTTGAACACAGCCTCCCTGATGGGATAGCGTTAAATTTTGCCTCCAGTGAGATAACCTGGAGGAAATTATTTAGAAGTGTTTGTCTGTTTGTTTGATGCTGTTCTCCTTCTTTCTCTCTCATTTTTTTTTCATGTGCTTTGTTTACTCTTGAGGAAGGATTTGTGTGACTGTGAAGATGATTGAAGCACCATTTTCTCAATCTTTCCCCAGATCACTTCTTTGTGCTGTGTGCCATCCTTTCTTCCTGTGACTCTTCCCTTTGTGACAAAAAAGCACTGCTAATTACATAGATTAGCTTCAAATCCAGGATCAAAGGTTTAGCATTTCGATTTTCTGCTCTTCAGGCATTTTATTTTCTTTCCCTCATTATGGGAAATTTGCAAAACCACTCACTACAGAATTGAATTGATTTTTCTCTCTAAGTTGAGGAAAAAGGCTAACGGGAAGGGGACTATTCTTAGTTGACCTTATCTGGTGGTTTGGGAGGTTGATATATTGCATTGTACCATTGAAAATGCAGAGTGATGGTCTTCAAGAGTGTTTACAGAATATCTACTGCTGGAAGCCACACTGCTGAGAAAGGAAAGGCTGCCACTGTGTCACTTTTACCATTCATGAGATTGATAAAACCGAACTTACTCTAGGCACATAGTCTGCTTATACACCATTTGCTAGGTTAAATGAAAAGATATGTTGAGTTCCTTGTCTATCAAAAAATTGTACATGCATTCAGAATGGACAGCTGGCATTTTGAAAAGTGGTTCTGGGTTATATACTTCAACTGGAATGAGAGACCTCAATTTCAAACATCGACAAAGGACAGCACTTGTGAGAGTGCCTTGCTCCTGAGGGCAACAAGGACTTGGAGTTCCCTGTGCACTTCTCAATCAAGTTCAGCCCCATTTTCTCAGCTGTTGTCAGATTTAAAAAAAGAAAGAAAAAAAAAAGGCAGGGGGAGAGATTTTCATATTTTAAACGTGGCTTTACTTATCTTTTGCCTTTGAAAATAAATTTCACCTTTGATTCAGTTTTGGCAGTCAAATTTTGCAGAATTGCTTGCATGCAATTTGAACAACTGTTTAACACTATACCTTGACATGCTGAGTTAAAACAATCCCAGGTGTAACACTCCTGGAATAAACACAGTTGCACTGAGAGTCAGCCTATGAAGTGAAAACTGTATACATGAAAGTAGATATTACTAATGCTGTGCTTAAAACTTTCAGCCAAAGTAAAAAACTTAATGACACGGGGGTGGTGAAGATGAAGCTAGATAAAAGCACAGCTTTCCACAGCACCTTGTTGGATTTATTCTTCTTATGTACAACCACTATAGAGTTTCCCTTTCCCTTAGCAGTAGCCAATCAAAAAAGTGCAAAAATGGAAGATGACTAAAGCATCCTTAACAACAAGCAACACACCATTTGCTCAGTGTCTGCATTAGCTAATTAAAATAGAAGCTGAAAGAATCAGAAGCAGATCCATTACGTGGTTTGCTTTTATGTAAGTTGGATTTATTTGTGTTCAAGCTTACAGATAAACAGTTCATTATGCAAGAAACTGCCTGTATGTACAGTCTGTTCATGTGATATTTTGTTTCTTGAAAGCTTCTCAAGATAAAAAAAAAAAATTACCCTTCCTGTAGCTACATTTTATCATCAAAGACAATGGGAGTGCAGAATTATGGCTTACTCGCCCACACACTGAAGAAAATTGTATGTCATTCCTGCATCTTGATTGGCTGATGATTGCAAGGGATGGATATATTTTCTTTCTCCTTTCTTTTGTTTCTTTCTTTTAGGAAACTTGAATGCCCTCTTTCCTTAGTTTTCCCACTTGTCCATCTACAACCTCTAATGGGAATTTTTACCAAAGGTGCTTGGTCACACTCCCAGACTGTGGGAATGAGGTTTTGCTATTATTTATGTTGTCACACAGATTTTAAAATATAACATATTTTTCTACTTTTACGTTTTGAGGCGGTGAGAAAAAAGGACATTGAACAAACCCACGGCATTAAAGTAATAAAATATCAAGTGAATTTCCTCTATATTTCAAGCTAATTATTTTTTCAACTTTGGTCACACACAGCTAAGAAATATTTAAAGTGATGCAAATTAGAAGAGGGTTAATATACAAACTATAGCTTCATCTGCCACTCTTCAAGCAGAGAATCAGTCTTCCCCCTCAACCACCGCTTTCAAGTTCTATAGCTTAGTGTAACCATTTTAATTGTCTTTTTTCTGCAAGGCATGAAGATAAACCATGCATGAATCAATACATGAATGAATCAGCCTCTGGTCTAGCTTACTGATGTACTCATCATTTATATCCTTGCATAATTTACAGAAATTGAAACTGGAGCTGGGCGTTGCATTCAGCTGAATGTGGCTTGTTTGCAGAGTCCAATAGGGTTTCATGTTCCAGAAAAACTAATTCTGTAGGGATTGCTCAAGCAGGCTGAAAACATCGAAGGCTTTGTGCTAAAATAGAGGTAGTTAAGTACCTCGGTGTCCCAGCACTTTAAGCCAAAGCTTGGTAAGATCACCAGCCTCTTGGCTTTGCCACCTGTGGTCTCATTTAATTCAAAGGGAGTTTTGGCTGCCTAGGCAAAATGTGTTTGGGCCCCACATTCAGTAAGCTGAAATATCAGCCACTGACTATCAGAAAAGAGTCAGATTCATCTCAATGAACTGTAGTTGCTTAAAAATTAGGCATGTATTCTCACTTGTCCATGTTCCTGCAATGCACTGAGATATCTCCCCCACCCAGCTGTTCCCCAGCCCCTGGGGCTGTCCCAGATAGCCAGGATTCAACCTCTGGGACCACCACTTCCCAACTGGCTGACCCACCCTGCAGCTCCCATAGGCACCAGTGGAAACAGGGGACCATTACAGACTATCTGCCCCCACAGTCTCTCTCTTATTTTGGATTTCATTGGCCTTTGGTAGGGCAACTCTGTTTCTGTCATCTCTCTTGGTCGCATTCTCAGAGGGATATGTCTTTTATATTCTGAATTTTAAAAGATTCCAGGGAAGAATTTGTGTGTCTCAAAAGTCCAGTATCTGTTTGAAGTGCTCAGATTTAGCAGTTACAATTACTATGCAGTAGAAGCCTATATGTGTCGAAAGCTTTTTTGGATTGGAAGGATATTTTCACTTCGGTTGTAACTGTCAAAGGGGATTTCACAGCTATCCCTATTACACCTCACCCCTGCAGCTGACATCAGAGCAACCTCTGCTGCTTGAGTAAAAGGAGACTCAGGGAGACACATTATTCAATTTTGTACAGAGAAGGAACAAAAACGGTATTGTCAGGACCAGCCTAGAGCTCCACGTTGAGTAACATCTGTATTTAAAGAGAAACATGGGGTCGTGGTCTTAATGAGTTATTGTTATTTCCTAAAGGCGCAGATGAAGTGTTTGGTTCTGTGAAAGTCAGAAATCTCAAAACAGCCATGTCCCATTAACACGGCACATCAAACACCGCGGGCTGATTTTTAGTTCAGCTGAAGGCTGAGGATTTACACCACTGACAACAGCCACGCATCTGGTCACGTACAGTCAGGAAATGAATAACTCTGCTTGAACCGAGAAGAGCGAGGGTGCAATAAAAACATATCCTGCAAAGGGATCTGCAAGGGGAAATGGGAGGAGAGCTCAGCTCACATGAGAAGAACAAAGCCTGCCTCCCGTCGGACCCCACTCTTCTGCAAAACACAGCACAGGAAAGGGCCTGAACCTCAAAACATTACCGGGGAGATATCTCCAGGCCAGTAACTCCGCCTGCACGATGGTCTGTACCCGGGGTGCCAAGAGGGCACCGAGAAATCCTCCTGCCTCCGAGCAGAGCCCCGTGCTGCGCTGCAGGATGCTGATGAGTATCTTTGGCTCATCAGTCACCCAAATGCCTATGGTCACTAAGAAGTCAAGACTGCTTGGTCTGTGTCTGCTTGTGAAGTAAGAAACTACGTGTTTTATTTGGCTAGGCCAGGTACAGATTTGGTATTCATTTCTGTAATCAGATGGATTTTGGCAGCAGTTAAACAAGCACGCCCAGATGGGCTGGGAGAGAGCACAAGAGCGTGCGCTCTCTTGAGACTTCTGATATTCCCACAGTGAAACAAACACAGAAAAAAACCCCTGTAGTCTTTTTTAACACATCATAATGCAGTGAGAAGGAGCATAAATTTTGTTTTGTTTTGCTTTGCCTTGTCTCAGTACATTGCCTGCAATGACTTCAGTCTTGCCCACCTCAGGCAGATAAAAACCCTACTGACCTGCCTGTGTGTTTCCAGAAGGGAAGCAGGACCAGTCAGTCCTTAAGAGGATTAAACAGAAAATGTACCTACTCTTGCTTAAAAATTAAACAGCTTTGCATGGTGACACTTTGGTGACTTGGGCTGTTTCAGTGATATGGTACATCTAGTGATACCATGAGCGTGCCCCTCCTGTTTGCAGGGAGACGTTTGCATTGTACAGACATATGCCTTGTTGATATCTTTGGCCACCTGCTGTCTTGCTTTATCTGATTAATATTTTATTGATGTTTTATGTAATCGGCATATCCGCTCCCATAGTAGTTAAAATCAGAAGTATTTTTTTTGTGGGGGTGTCTGCACTAAGTTGTGACACCTGGCCTAGATGGTGTACGTGAACATCTTTTATTCATAGATTTTGTGACCTAGGACTAGAATTCTTTTAAAGTAATTAGCCATGACAGACGAGTACTAAATCAGACGATAAACAAACACAATAAAACATAAAATGGATTATTTCTTCTCTCACATTGCTGATAAATGGCAAGAAACTTCAGTGTGTTTGGCGGAGTGCTCCACTTCCTCTTCTCTATGTGTGTGTGAAACGAAAGGTACATTTTGTATTAATGTAGGTACAGTACATCTAAAAATAAATACATTGTGATCTCACCTTCACCCAGGAGTAATGAGACCAAAGCTGAACTTGCATCTTCAGAGGAATGTAGACAGATCGCTGAAGGCACGCCGACAGAAGAGGTGCTTGGGCCACTTGGGCTAATGGCGTTATTTGTAGAGCCAATTCAAAGTGCTCTGAAGTCAATAACCACCTAATTGGCCTTGACAGGCTTCAGATCTTTGGTTCCTGTCACAAAAGTAAGAATCTGCTCAAATTCATCTGAGAATTTCAGTTTGCACTTAAATTTCAGGAAAGCAAATGGTGTAGTCTCTACTTTCTTGAAGGCTATTGCAATTTCTTTTTGTCGACAGATGAGGTGGGATTGTTCCTCAGATCCAGGTGGGATGTATACTTGTATACTTTTTCTGAGAAATCAGATGTCCGAGCAGAATTAGGTGCTTGAAGATTCCTGACAGTAAAAGACAAAGGGAGGTAAGACACACTGCAGCAAAAGCAGACTGTGCATATTGGAAAAAAGGTTTTTATTGTAACTGTACAAGAAGAAATCCTTCAAATATCTTTCAAGAGGCTCAGCCTTACAACTGAATTAATGGCTCACTCTCTTCCAGCTTTCTTAGGACCCTGGATAACTATGTTGAATGCACACTTGCTCTTTATATCTGGATTTAGCCTCTGTTGTGTGGGTGATCCTACCTGCTGATCCCACCTGCCTTCCCAAGGGAAGCGCATCTCTGGTTAGGTGACAGAGCAGGAGGGAAACTGCCAACCACCACTGGGACGGGACATTTCCCAGCTTGGAGCTTTGCCTGCAAGAGATGGGAAGAGCCTGTCCGACTCATGAAAGAGACCTTTCCCTTGCCCCACAACATTCCCTGTCTTCCCTGGGAATGAGCTGGGACCACCCAGCCACCCCTTGGGCAACACTCCTGGGCCAACCTGAGCTCCAACCTCCCGCATCCCAAACGGCAGCGGGAGCCCCGCGAGGTGCCCATGGCCACAGGTCGGGGATTCGGGAAGGAGCAACCTCCCAACCCACCTCCCGGCTGTGGGCAGCGGTGCCTACAGCCTCCCCGCTCTGCGTGCAAAGCGCGGCAGACGGCGTTTATCTGATCCAGCCCCTCTGACCTTGCACCGATGCGGATATGGAGCAGCCACATGGCCAGGGCACTGGAAAAGAGGCTTAAAATCTGCTCCCAACTGTTTCCCAGAGGATGTTTACTTCCTCCCAGCTGACAGGCATGACTGACTGTCCAAACACTCCTTGCCCCTTTGAGGACAAAGTCAAACGAGCAAACCTTCAGCAGCCATTTAAATTTGCGTGACTTTGCTCTCAGACACATTAAGAGCGATTATATGGCGGGTAACTGCCTCTTAGCTGGGAGCTGGTAACAAAGAGCTGGGAGTTCAAAGACTAGCTGGAGTTACCTATTCAGTTATGATAATAACCGGCGTACAAATGTGTCCTGGTTTCAGCTGGGATAGAGTTAACTGTCTTCCTAGTAGCTGGTACAGTGCTGTGTTTTGAGTTCAGTATGTGAAGAATGTTGATAACACTGATGTTTTCAGTTGTTGCTAAGAATGTTTAGTCTAAAGTCAAGGATTTTTCAGCTTCTCATGCCCAGCCAGCGAGAAACCTGGAGGGGCACAAGAAAGTGGCACAGGACACAGCCAGGGCACCTGACCAAACTGGCCAACAGGGTATTCCATATCATGGAACATCATGCCCAGTATAGAAACTGGGGGGAGTGGGGGCGGGGGATCGCCGCCCGGGGACTAACTGGGTGTCGATCAACGGGTGGTGAGCAATTGCACTGCGCATCATTTGTACATTCCAATCCTTTTATTATTGCTGTTGTCATTTTATTAGTGTTATCATTATCGTTATTAGTTTCTTCTTTTCTGTTCTACTAAACCGTTCTTTTCTCAACCCACGAGTTTTACTTCTTTTCCCGATTTTCTCCCCCATCCCACTCCGGGGGGGGGGGGGGGGGGGGGGGGGGGGGGGGGGGGGGGGGGGGGTGGGTGGGGGTAAAC
>NW_010972587.1:12046749-12107738 GCF_000737465.1 Haliaeetus leucocephalus
CCCGTCCGGGGGGGGGGGGGAGTGAGCGAGCGGCTGTGTGGGGCTGAGTTGCTGGCTGGGGTTAAACCATGACAAAATGATAACAGACTGTGAAACAGAATTGCCACTAGACTTAACAACAGATGGGTAATTGTTCCCAAATCCCTTCAATACTGAAAAGTGCCCCTCAATGATTTTAGCCCCATGAAAAGAAACCGTGCTTGGGCTCTTCCAGGCAGGGAACCTCAGGCATGGATTCAGGCAGAGGAGCAGCAGAAAAGACGGACCTCCCCGAGCAACGGCTCTCCAGGATAGCAGCATCACCCATCTCATTCCCAGCCTCCCCTGACAGGTCCTCCGCCTGCAGGAATGCTGAGCCCTGGCTGGAGAATCACAAGGAAAGGAAGGGTGGGCTAACCATGAAAAAGGGATCACAAAAACTCAAAATGGGAAAGAAACTGAAGAAGACAGAAGATGAGCGGGACGTGGAAGGGAAAGTTGTCCAGAAGAAGTAAGAATGGTGCTTGTGGGAGGGTGGACATCCCTCCCTGAGCCAGGACCGAAGGACGGGCTGCGCGGCACCGCGATGGGCGACCGACTGTACGACGGGAGGTGTTGGCGCCTGGAGGAGACATAAAGCCAAGGCCTTGTTTACTGTGTCTGCTCATCAAAGCTCTTATCGTTTTTACTTCGGAAGAGCAGGAGGTTACACCTAGTTTCCTGCCCAGGTTTGAACCGGGTCATTTATTTTTCCCCTTCAGTGTAAACAGTGTTTTGCTTTGTGGTGGCATTCAGTGCTGCTGGGTGCCCTGAAATGCTGCACTGTTGTCCTCCCTGACAGAAGTAATCGTTGAGGAAAATAATTTTAGAAAAACCAACTATTTTTCCAGTAATATTCTGGTTGAAAATGCTTATCCACCCTTATAAATCTACCACCTATGTCTCAGCCTCAATTCTGCAGCAAGACTTCCTGTAATCTCTCTGGTAAAGCTTTGCCACACACAAATCAAATCAAGAGAAGCTTTTATTGACATGAAATACAACTGAGGGAGCATTTCCCAGGCTATATGTCCTAATCAAATGGATTTTCCTTTCAAATTTCCAGCATGATTTAGATTTTTCACGTGTTACTCTGCTGCAAAAATTGTTGTCATGCAAGACCAAATTGCATTATGCTTTCAAAACTGTCACCGTGTTGAAAGGAATATGGAATACCAATGTCAGAGATAATTCAGCTTCAGATCCTTCTCCTTTGTGGGAGGAATTGGGTTTTGGCCAGCAGGACCTATAGAGCAATTGTCCATCTCTCTGCGATAAAATGCAGGACAGCACATGCATGTGTTTGGGGGATTTTGAATAACTAGTTCCTCTTTATAGCAGCTGTTAGTAGTCTGGTGTTCATGGACAAATACCTGTTATTCCATATTTATTAACCATCAATTTATAGGGAAGATCTTTAGCTGGTGTATGTCTGCACTGCTCTGTTGAGGTTGCTCCCTTGTATTACACAAGCTGCCACCGGACCTTAACATACTGCACATTTCCTAACACTTCCATATTTATAAATAAGGTGTTTTAGACAGAGAAGAACACTCTTTAATACTTTGCTTGGAAAGCAGAACACTGTCTTCTTTTGACATGAGTGCATGAGAGGGGCAGGGACTGAGGGCAGAAAGTGACCAATGGAAAATATGGTGTTTTATTGTCTCGCATCCACACATAACCGATCCAAGGATTTTGGACTTCAAAACTTAAAAGTACTACTCAGCACTGACAAAAGCACCAGGTGTTACCTGACAAAAAAGGGTTAGGTCAGGGCTGCAGAAACAAGACATATCAAATGCCCTTAGGTTTCCTCCCTTGAAATTAAACACCTCTCGTAGAATACTGAGGTTGACAAATTAACAAAATATCTAATTGAAGTAGGTGCTTTCGAACCAGAAGACCATAGTTCTCTGTCTGAGGTCACGGACAGCCGTATCATCCAGCACTCCCAACACAGGAATGAGCCACACAGTCACCTTATATGAGTCAGTCACGGGTGACTTTGCTTGTGACTTTAGATAATTTTCACAAACACACCACTTAGGACCTGTGGGGCCAATTATTGGTACCCCTTAGCTGAGTACAGATTGCCAAGCAGGACTTGATGAGCCTGATCGACCAGTCTCCGCGCTGATGAAACACCACCGACGTTGCTGGTTGTGCACGGAGGTAAATGGAGGGGCTGCCGGGGGGGCTCTGGTTTGAGTCAGAAAGGGCTTCAGTGGGAATCCGAAGCAACAAGCAAGGGCTGACTGTGCTCCAAGCAAAAGAAAAGGAAGAAAAATTAATGCAGCTGCAATTGTTTTGGGTTTTAAAGACATGTCATTAAATGCAAATTTAGTGATTCTTTTTTTTTCTCCCAGAGTACTCAGCTTTTGAATAAACCACAGTGCTCCCTCTCCTCCCAGTGCTGTCAGACAACTTGTCACAGACCGTGCTGGTCAGCCGCGTCCACTTCCAACCCCTATGTCTGCTACTTTACCTGACATTTTTGGGTGCCCTGTTAGCTCCAACAGGTTGCATGAGGAAAGGAGCGTAACAGTATTTCTGGGCTTTGCACCAGTGTTCCAGCCACGCCAGCGTGTGCTGAAATGTTCTGTCCCTTTTTTGAAAGAAACCTCATCATAAATTCAATCAGTCTGAAAAAAATGAACCATGGCATAATGTTTTATAACCAGCTACAAAGTCCCTTTGGTTACAAACGAAACACTGAGCTTCTTTGCAGCAGAATGTGAGCGGTATGAGCAAACACAGTCACCTCCGCGGCTTCTGTTCCCAGTTGCTCCGCGGCTTCTGTTCCCAGTTGCTCTCCGGCTTTGGCAAGGGCAGGGCTACAAATTCCTTCACGTTCCCATTTGCTGGGTGATAACGGCACTAACGACGGCAGTGATGACAAGGCAGGGCCATTTATCAGTCTCTTGCCTGACCTCATCTGGAGCTCAGCTAGAGATGACGCACTGGGGGTCACCGGCCACTGTCCCCTGCCCTCAGGGTCTGCCAGCTCGGGACCCCTGCAGACCCTCCGATGCTCTCCAGAGAGGCAGAGCTCCTTCCATTTGCCAGCCCCATCAATTTGGGTTGAACGTGGGTTGCTCGAGCATGACGCGTAGCGCTAAAAACGCCAAAGCTCTGCCTCCGGCATCATTGCAGCCCGCTTCGATCCCACCTCGTCTTCACTTTCCCGGGTGGAAAGCCCACCCTGCTGGGGTAGCCGAAAGAAATCGAGGGTCCTGCACGGCTGCTGCTGCTGTTTCCATGGTCTTACCTCTTGCAGCACAAAAAGGTACACACCAAATGTGGCCCTCGGGGATGTGCATAGTGTAAATCAGATTAAAAGGGAAAGTGCAGATGGAGCTGCTGGTACCATCAAGGTACGTGGTGTTACCTGATTCTTCTCATCATCAAACCCTGGTTTTCAGCTGTTTATGGTTTTGTCAGACTCTGGGGGAGGGCAGGAGGAAGTTTTCCATGCCAGGTGTCTCCCCAGGGCTGAATCTTTTATTTAATTATTTGACAGAGTTTCAGCAAAGTGGTTTAGCCATTTCCAAGAATGAAACTGGGGGCAGGGGAAAGAGAGAGAAATGTTGTCAAGGCAACAGTAATCCCATTATTTTCTAACTTCTGAGTGCCTGAGTAGGCAACCTTTATCTTCTTTTCATGCCATTTTTGTACATAATAATAATGTTGGAGACAATTATTCTCATCAGTTTTAAGAAAAGAGCTTGCCAGGGTAGTAAAGGGACTGTAAAGACATGCTTTTGCAAACAAAACAAACTGGCACCTTCATATTGTTGGCTGCTGGATCTCCCACTGCTATTTTGAAAACAGGCTTTCAGGGCCTAACTACTCTGTTAGCAACATCTCTTTAAATTGCCCTCCATCCAGACAAGATCAAGAAATCTATTTCCCGGCTTGAAGTGCAATTGACAGCCTCCACGCGTTCTGGTATTGAAATTGTTGAGCATATGTCAGTGTTCAGTAATCATTTCCCTCCAGATTTTATGGCTCATTGTCATTTTTCACACAACAAAATGTTTTAATGAGAAGGAAGTTTCTGCTTTATGTTTTGGGGAATGTCCCTGGGGAGATTATTTTAATTTCTGCATGATGGGGAAGACTTTTAAATCATAGTGCATCAGTTACCATTTGTCAGATAAGATGTGTTCTTACTATAAACTAAGTCTACAACACATTTGTAAAATGCACTAAATGAAAGGAAAAAAAAGAAAAGGAAAAAAAAACAATAATTGGCCTTTCAGGAGTTTTACTGGATTTGCATGCTTTCCTTTCCCTCCTCTAGAGCAAATTATGTCGGTCAAAAAATTTCAGGGTTGTTTGGTTTTTGGTTTTTTTTCCATTGGTAAAATACAGATCTTTCAATACTGGCAGTACATAGAGGAATGCAGATCAGAGATTGTTTTAGGAAAAAAAAAGCAGTGTGGAATGTGACAGTCACACTTGAATAGATCACTTGTGCTTCCTTTCAGAAAACATTTTATTTCCGATTTTTTTTTTTTTTTACATTTGTCTATCAATTTTCTTTGAGTCATTTCTGGTATTTTAATACCATTGCTCCACATTTTTATATTTTCATACTGCAAAATACGGAGGCAAGAATTCCTAGCAAATAGGCCACTGGGCTACAGTAAATGAAATCTAAATTCTGTTCAGGGTTTTGCCACTGCACTTCTGGCCTGTATGACAAGCCATTTTATTTCTGTTTCTCTGTTCCCCAGCCCATGAAATGGGAATGGTATATGATCTCACTGATTAAGTACATTGATATCTATGATAAAAGGCTCTGTGGAAAAGCTGGGTTTCATTATTTGTATGTTATATACAAAACATATACTATAAAGAAAGTGTTTACCTATGCATAAGCAATCCAATGGGCATGAGATCAGACGTGTTATAGGAGATGTCAATGTTATTCATTTTGTTCTTATTCAGGGTGAAAGGTCTCCAAAAGCAGGACTTTTTCCACAGAACAGAAGTCTTCCTTGGCTTCTTCTTGTGTTTTGCACCACCCGGCAGGGCCTGTGTCTTTGATTTGCCCTGGGTATTACCCTGCTGTGCTACCTCCCACATCATCAGAGCTTGTCACCTTTCCGCTATAGGAAGCTGAACTAACATTTCTTTTTCAAGTATGTTCTGACAACCCATGCAGCTTTGTACCTAGCTAATACGTGCGTAGGTACTGAATCCAATCCAGCACTGTACACCAATTAAGTAAATGCACTTTGAGAACACATGTGGCATTTAAAAAAATCCCAGCACATCCTATTTCAGCAAAACATCAAGCAAAACATTAGCAGCGCTACGAAGAATTTCTCAGAATATCAGAGATGATTCTACCACTGCAACAACAGCAACAAAAATAAGCCCGTGGCAGGAACAGGAAAACACACTTGTTAAATAACAGCCAAATCAGCCAGTGTGAAAATCTGATGAGAAGTTATTGGCTGCAGAGGAGTACGTGTGCATACACCACATCACCGCCACAGAGATACAGGATGTTATTAGTACAGGGCGAACCTTCACTCGGTTGTCATTAAACCACAGGCTGTGCTTGCTCTTGGGTTAACTAATTCTGAGATCCATTTCATGGAATCAGCTGTTCTGCTGTATGACTTACACCAACTGTTCTCCACCTGACAGGGTGAACTCAGCCACTGCTTCTCATGTGGCAGCACTGAAGAAACAAAGCCGCACGTGCCTTCTCCTCTTCCCCAGCCCCCTCAAAAACAAACTATTGCGGTAGCGCATAGGGAACTCGGACCCCACACCTGCGAATGCTCAAACGTGTGCTGAATTCTACTCCTCAACTTCCCAGTTTGACCTAGTGCAGGGTTTCATCCTGCCTGTAATCAAATAAATGGCAGGATTCCCACTGGAAGGGAGCGAAGTTCTTGTGCCTTTGCAGGAATAAGAATGTGGTTCTACGCCCACGGAAGGACATGTGATATTTCTCACTAACCATGCATTTAATCAAACCCTCTGTTCCAAATAACAACAGTAATTAAGTACATCACATTCCCAAGAGTCAGGTACAGCGGTGCAGGCAAGGGTCAACACAGTTCATGTGGTTCTAACATGGTCAATATAGAGTTTGCTCATTGCTGGGCTTAGAAAACAGACACGGATACTGTTTACCTGTCATTTTAATTACTAGCATAGCACTGGCATGCTGGAGAAATCCACAGCTGTGAAACAGCAGCTGGCAGCTGTATTTCCTGCACTACTCCTATCAAAGAGGTAAAACACCTGACATTTTTCTAGCTCTTCCAGAAAGGTAAAGGTGCTTTGCAAAGAATAACAACAGTCTTCTTATGGCCACACATATATACATGCACATATACAGTCACATCTCTGTAATTACTGAGAATCTGAGGGTCAGAGACAAGAAAACCTGAAGTTTTTCAAAAGTAGACAGTAAGCAAACCTAGAAATGGGCCATAGATGTCCTCACTCACAGCCTTCCTTCGAACATTAGGACACAGTTCAAACAAAAAACAACAGCAAGCGTAGCAGCACCGAGCGAGCATTAATGGGCTTGAGGAGATGGGCTCCCCGCAAATGCCCTGCAGTTTTTGGTCTGAAAGGCATTTGCAACAGGCTGAAATGCCCCGGTGTTGCTCTCTTCTCACCTAAGCAATGTATCTGACCTTTCCATATCGATTCTTGGGCAGCATGGCTAGCATGAGAGCTTTAACCAGGCAAGACAAATAAAAGCCAACATACATGACTGCAGTCACGTTATCTGTCTTGGATGCTTTTGCTCAGGGATTGCCACAGCTTCATTTGCTTCATTCGTAGTGAATGAATGGCACTTTTGCAGATTTAACCTTTGCTTCATGTTACTTCTCATTTCTCTGAGTCACAAGGAGTTTATTCTCTGTTCTTGAGCTCACCTGCGAAAAGCACAATTTCCTTCCTCTGCCACAAAACATGCACGCCCAGCCTAGAGACAGAAGAAACACTGTTATCCTTTCTCCTTGGCTGATTTGAAGAGATCAAATAGCTAAAAGCAACCGTGTCTCTGCCTTGTTTACATTCCTGCTGAGCAGGTACAAGCAGGGCACAGACCCAGATGTGTCTACCAGGGCACTGCTGCGCATGCACAAAAACTCCTCCAGAAACTGAAGCTCTGCCAACGGGGAACTCAAGGGTCTTTTCACAGTATCTGAGCTGGGAATTAACATTTGCAATTGTGCGCAGCTTTTAATTTCCTTGGGGCAGCATTTCTCATGCCATAAAGGCATAATTCTGTGGTTTGTTTTGCTGCTAGTTATTCAGCATACCTCTCGTAAAAAGAGTAATAGAATGCTATCAGCTGACTTGCTCTTGCTGGTTTACAGATTGTATTTTGCCAGCAGTGCCATGTCCAGTCTGAGGATGCTTTCAAAAATGGTGCAAAAAGGACTGTTTTCCACATCTTTTAACCATTAACTTCTCCTTTCGTGTTAATTTTCTAAATGTCTGACTTGGCCCAAATTTTCACATGCAATTCCCGAATCTGAGTACCTCCTCTTTTGCATATCTGATAAGAGAACAAAATTTTTCTGAGAATGACTGTAAGGACTTTCAGAAAGTCGGGCCTCTTCTTAAACATTGCTCACTTTGGATTTAGCCAGAACTGTGATATCTCAAATAATCAGGCATTTTTTAAAAAACGAGCAAAATTTGTACCCTTTCTAAAGTAGGCTTTTCAATGCTGAATGCTTAATGACATCTTCCCACCAGCGGGCCGGTGGGGTGGCACATGCAGTAAGTTTCAGAAGAGCTCTGTTCTTGTCCCACCTTGTTTGTAGAGATAGGGCAAATCTCCCTACATAAAAATTTTCACAGCCTCATTTGTGGAGTGATTTGAAATGCTTTAAAGAAAAGTGTTCCTCAAAATTGAGATGTCGTTAAAAATAGTTTGTTAGCTATGAATCCTCACTCCTTCCCTCCACCAAAAATATTTACTTCAGCAAGCAAGATGTTGCTTTATATCTTGAGGACTGTATATTTGCCCCGACACAAGCCTTCCCTGGCCCTTTCCATAGATACAGCTCAGAAAAATCACCATGGTCCAAAACCTTTAAGTTATATAGGTAGACACAATGACTTGAGTAACACGGGCCTCATCTTCTTTCTAGCAAGGTGAGCGATTGACCTGCCCGTGGTGTAGTTGAGCAGGATTTTGCCCAGCATCCACCCAAACAGCACCAGCATCCAAAGGCGGAGAAACGAGCAGGGCTTTCTGAGCCAGGGAGACGGCTTCCACTTGAAGCCGCTGTACATAGGGCTCCTCATCCCTTCCCTGGCCACGTAAGCTTGATTGCTCCACTCGTGCAGCGTGCATTTTGCTAACAGGAGGATCCACTCGGGATGGCATCGCTGAGGGCGAGCAATCTCCCTGTCGCCAGCTGCAGCAGGGACGGGCCATCTCCGAATAACGAGCAGCATGTGCAAAGAATATGGACTTTGCTACTGGGGAAGGGAGGAAAGCAAACAAAGTGAGAGCGAGACAGGGTATCTTGGGAAACTGCAAACATATTATCTAACAGGCTCCCAGGGTCGTAACACCACCAGTTTGGCCCACTAACCCAGACGTTTCTTCCAGTTGCTCCCAGTGTCATACGGCCCCGAATACCTCCCTTCTTCCACTGCACTTGCCTACTTTTCCATTGCAATTAATAAAGCCCCAAATGCCTTTATGTAGTTCTCGTGCACCGCTGCTTAGTGCTGATCCATTAATTCTCTCGGAAAACTTTGCAACATTTGAATCTAATTGGTCTTGGCAAGGAGGGACAGACACACTATTGCTAAACTGTCAGCAGTTCGCGTTGCCATGACTGGTTCCAACTTCTAGGGTTTAACTGGGAAGAAGTGTGGGGGGGAAACCTCCTGGAGCTGTAACAGTTTGCAGTGAAACAAGCAGTGCTCGCACCAGGGCTGATCTGCTGCTCCAAGCTGCGCTCTGACTTTTGCTGTTTAACTGCTTGAAATTTTACCCAGCCCTTACTGCGAACGTTTTTTTCAAATAATAATTTGAGTAACCATAGTTTCTTCATCATGACTTAGGCTGTTAGACGTTCACATCTAAGTTGAGCTACTGCAGCAACCTCCACTGAAGTGGCAAGCTACACGCAAGTGGGGAAGTGATGCCTGGATGAGCTGTAGTAACTTCCTAAGGTTATACATAAAAATCTGTGGCTTGATGCAAGAAATGAGCTCGGATCTTGCAAGTCGTGGTCCGGTGCCTGCACCCACACAGAAGGTGGTGGTGAGCTGTTCTGCAGAACGACAACACTAAAGAGGAAAGGACACTTCTCGGAAATGGCAAAACTTAAGCTCAAAAAGGCAAACAAAACCTCAGTGCTGTGAAATCCTTCCACAGATGATGCGGAACGACCACCTGCGCCCGGCCAAGATGAGATTCACCCTTGCGAGCAGGGCTACCTCCAAGCCGGAGCACCCCGGTGAGCTCTGGCTGTGAACAAAGTCTCGCGGTGACTGCGGGCAGCGACAAAACATCCTCGGCAGCTTCAGCCGTGCTGGAGCCAGCCGTGTCTGCTCCCTTTGCAAAGCAAGGGAGGACGCCAGGGTGAATGTCTGTCAGAAGCCGGCACGGCCACCCCTTGCCCTCCTGGCAGCGGTGAGAGCAGCAAACTGGCTCCCCACACGTCTCCGTCTCACGTCCATCCTGCCTCTAGCTCTGCTTTCTGGCAGGAAGCAATTTTTTAATTTTTTTTTTTTTTTTTTGAGCTGGCTCTGCAAAGCCCCACTGAAATCCCAAAGAAAGGCACGAGTCTGAGATTTATGTTAGCTTTGGCTAAGGGATAAATCTCACCTGCAGCGTCCAGATGGCCGCTTTCTGCAGTCATTGGATCTACTGCAGTTTGAGATACCATGTCCAAAGACATACCCGAAGGTAGGAGTTGGCCAAACAGCAAACAAGAGTTCAGTTCATGCACAGCAGAGACTGTATCACATTCCTAACTGCCTCTGGGTCACACAAACCTCCCTGTGAAAAGCATCTTGCACCTGGAAAGCAAAGGGCTGCAGCAGCTGCCCCGCTTCAACCCAGCGATCTTTTCTCTGAGGCCGCTGTGTTGCCTTGCTCCAAGAATCGCAAATTTATCTCCTCAGTGTGCCAGCTCTTGGCAGACCGACCTAGTAAATACACAACACATAGCATGACACTTTGACAGCTGCTCTGCCACGGACATACCTTAGGGTCCTGTTACTACTCTCCTTCTCAGCTGTGGCAAAAGTTGCCTCGGGAAGCCAGAAGAACAGGACCAGTAATGTTAGTGGGCACTGGGGTCTGCCTAGGGCCTCCAGGAGTGCTCCACACCCCCCCACTGCTGATAGTGTAACTACTTCTACTCATTTGTCAACATCTAATATATTACACAAAAAGCAGAATGATCTAATGGCTTGGTTAGTAGCAACCAAAGCAATGAAAAGAAAAAAAAACACAAAAAAACCCAAACAAAAAAAATCCCCAACCAAACAGGAAGAACACTGTAGTGGTTTCTAACTTAATTTCAATTTGCAGGTCACCTGCTATTTTCCACTAGCGGTGTGAACACTATGAGAAATTTCATATATGAAGGTCCAGCCTTTATGAATATGGGTTTTATTTTTGAGACACCTTTGGCTCAGAACAGTGAACTGTTCTCTTTTGAACTTAATTTCTCAAATATTTCTTTACTGCGTAGACATAGACCATAGACTACAACTTCTGCATCAGTGAACCATAGACTGTGTAAGGATATTTGCAATTGGAAGTAATGGCATGCAGATTCACAGCTCTGGGTTTCTCCTGAGAAAGAGTTGAATAGTACTTGGCACCAGGCTGGAAATAGGAAGCTGCAAAATCTAGGGTCTTTGGCAAAAGTCTGAAAATACATAGCAAATGTTAAGAATCCAGGTTGGCTGCACTGGTAGCTCACTGTGTTGCCTTCAGCTGGTCACTCTCAGCAAACCCACAAGCATCTCACCTGAAATGAGCTTTAGCAGTCCCCACACACGTATGAACACACACACAGAGTATCCAGTAAGAGAACCATAAAACATACCTAGCAAACAGCAACTGGCAGGAGATATCTAGCTGCTGCTTGAAAGATTAATGGCAAACCACCAATATCCTTCATGCCTAGCTTCACACAGCGCTGTTTATTATTTATTATTTGCGGGGCAGCTGGGAGAAAAGTCTAGGATGATCGACCTCTATTTAGTAAGTGGTACAGTGTGCAGGAGGGGAAAAAAAAGGGAAAGGCCATGTGCACCTCCTGTATGAAAAAAACCTATAAGCAAACAGTTCACACTCTGGTAGCTCTCATGCTGCCTATAGGATTCACACAACAGGATAGTGTGAATTTATTTGTCCAGAAACAATGAGTTATTTTCTCTTCGATTCTGACAAGTGTGAAGTGCAAGGATAAAGGTCTGGAAAAGTTACCATGAGATGGATTTGAGCAATGAAGGTTTTAACAAGTACCCATGTGCTATGCTACTTCACTCTTCAGGTTGCACTCTTCGTCTTATGCGAAGGATACGCAACAACCTTCCACCAAGCTGCTTTGAGATTCAGGGAGATGAGGCTGGATGGCTTTTACAAGAGATGGCAAATGAACGTTAAGGACTTGCAGGCAGAGTGTTATTAACCTACCAAAACTGGGACAGATACATGAAATGGGAAAAGACAACACGAAGGGAAATACTCTGTAAGGACTTGTCTACTCACACAGGTTACGCTTTTATCTGGATTTTATGGAGACATACAGTATTGTGACATCTCTCTCCTTACATTTGGATGGTTTATGTATCACTCCTTATTGTTTCAAAACAATGGTGAGAAAATGGGGGAAAATCTGTTCTTATTAAAAATTTCTCAGCGTTTCCAGGAGTATTCGCCTTTCCTGTAGGGAAAAGTTCCAGCTACTATTTCAGTAACCCATCCTGTCGTGCTGTCAGCTTGTTCAGTCTCTCCTTTAAAAAAGGGTCATACAACTAGCACTAAAATCCTCTTCAGCACAGAGAGCAGCCGTACAGCATAAAACTGTAACAAGTGCCTACTGAGACAGACCACTGGTCCACGTTGCACAGTATTCTTTTTCAACACCGAAAAAAACCAGATGCTATTTGGGAAGTGCATGAGAGTGAAGACACATTCTTCTCTCCTTTCCCCTTGTTGGGGGTGCTGGAGGACAACTCCTTGCCTATTGTCTCTAATATTCACAAATGTGTCTTATCCCTTTCTGAATCTGCTGATAACATCTGCAGCGAGTTCCAAAAGTTTGCTGCCCAATGGAAAAAAGAAATCCTTCCTTTTACTAACTTGAAGCTGGTCCTTTACGAATTTCACCAAGTAGCACAGGCCCACGGTTCCACACTCAGAATATCCACCACCTTCATTTTATCACAAACCTCAACCTTCTGTTTTCCAAACTAAACAGTCCCAGATTTTTTATTCTCTTCTCTTAAGGCAGCTGCTCCATCCTCTTGATCACAGTAGCTGTGATCAGTACCCTTTTCGGTACATTCTCCACCTTCACTAAATCCTTCTTGACATGCAGAGACCAGGATGGCACATGGTACTCAAGACAGGGACACATCAGGTTTAGAATAGCAGAAAATCATACCTCCTGTCCTGTTCTCAATATCCTTCCTGATGATGCCCAACATTTTGAGGGCTTATTTGGCCATGCTGCACACTGAGTTGACTTTGGCAACAGCAACTCTAAGATCTCTTTCCTGAGTTGTAATGGCCAATTTCAAGTTCAGCATCATGTAAGCATGATTTAGATTATTAGATTACTAATGCAAATACAGAACTCAAGCGTATTTTGATACTATACCTAAAATTAAAATGCAAACCAGCCCTTTTTATAGTCCTTGGAACATGGATCTATTTCATTCTTTGACAACTTTTATAGCCTAAAATCTGATAACTGTTTTCAAGGAAAAAAATGTACAAAGTGTCTTAGAAAACTAATTTTGTAAGCATTTGCTGGGGCATTTGAAGTACAGCAGGTTACTATCAAAAGAGTTCTGCTCACTTTTCAGGGCCAAAATTTAAAGCAGACATCCTTCTAAGCTTGGCAAGTTCTTCGTCTTATTTTTGTATTGATATCTATATGATGATTATAAATTCATTACAGATTTAGCATTATTAATTCATTGAGAACGGATTGCATTAGGCATTGCACTTCTGATAACTCATCAGAACTGTCACCACACACAACATATAAAGCAGTTATATTCAATCAAATTAAATATTGGAAGTTATAGCTAAGTTTGACAGATACATTTTAAGGATGAGGCCAAAGGTCATAGGATAAAATTTCCCTTCATGCTGAAGGTTGCTGACAAACTATATATTATGGGTCCCACTTTTAAACTATGGCACTGGAGGGAATTCCACCTATTGTAAACTGGAGCTGTTTATTGCTTTTGCAGATGTTTTTACCAGTTCGCTGGACTCTTACGTGTGTGTATGGAAATGACCTGCCTCAAATGATTGCTTTTGCTCTGAGTGAACTTGGCTATTTTGCTAAATCTGCTCCTTGTTTTCTACCAGGATGTTTTGGAAGTGGACTAGACAGCAGCCCCGCCGATTGCTACAAAACCAGCATTTACCAGACAGAGGAACTGATGCTTATGGATTTGTGCCAAAAACAATTGACCTGGTTATCCTGACTGGGTAAATAGCAGAATATCGGTTGTAAAGAGCCTGAGAGAAGTGAATTCATGTCTTGGTTCTAAAATTCTGTTCATTGATACTTTTGCCAAGGGGAATGAAAAATAAATACATAGAATAGCCACTGTAAAAAACCACTAGACGCTTGTTCTACACGGTGCAAACTGCTAGAATATTCTTGGTCCTTGCCTCTTTATATGACTTCAGTCTGCTGAAATCTGTAGGAGCTAAAGTCACCTGTTTGAAATTGCTGCACGGGCTGGAGAGAAGATTACCTAGTTTAAAGCAGCGCTGCTGGGTTTGATAGCCCCAAAAGGAAACACCTAATCATTTTAATTTCATATTTCCTTAGTCTTGAATAATTTCCTACCTCCCTCTGCAGTTAACAACAACTCGCCTCCTACCTCCCCTAGTGAGAGCCCGAGCAAGCCCAAGATACATAAACGAAGGATTGCGGGGAAATCCTCCTGCCTCTGCATCTTCTGCGCTGGGACCTTGGACCCTTGTCATCGCAATACTCAATATTGTCTGTCTGGTAGAGATGTCTTGCTGCTTCTGGACAGCAGGGAGAAAAGAAACACTCTTGGAGATGGTGTCTCCCAGTTTGGTTGATAAATCTGTCTGGGCTGGCAGGTCTGTGCTCTGCCTCTACTTGGGGCTCAGACAAGGCCACCCATTACCTCCCTCCTGTGCCACCAGTACATGTTTTGTCTTATGTCACATACAGATGAAGAGGGACTCCGTCAGAATATCCTGGGATGTCCTCATCTGGAAATCCATTTGAAAACTCCTGGCATTTGGGACAATGCGGACCGTTCCAAAGCCAGAATATCGCCAGCTGAAGGAATATTCTTCACCTCAAGGACAACTTGTCTCTATCAGGAGACCCTGCTGCAGAAAAGGTTGGATCTGAGGGCGGATAGGAGATCATTCTGATTCCCTATCCCTCTTAACACGGATGGGAGGATTTCAGCAGGGGTCTCCAGCAGTGTTATCCAACACATCAGAGTCTGGGGGCACCTTTATGGATGTGAGGAAAGTGCAGCTCTTTTTTAAGTTAGGATGTGATGCTGCTGGGAATCAAGAAGGTCATTTTCTATAACTGGAAACAAATTTCAAAAGCAGGCTGATGCTTGTTTGATGTTTTCAGACATGCCAGCTTAAAGCTAATCAGGCAAAGTAATTTTTTCTAGTCCTCTGAGTTTTGAGCTAATGTTTTTTGCTGGCTAAAGGACTTGATATTAGCCCTACCGTAAACAGCCATGAAATCTGAGATGTCTTCTGTCTTTTTGTGATTCATGCAGAGACCTGTAGCATTTTAAGCCCAGCAATCGGTATAAAAAATGACTTGATCAAGATAAAAATGAGGTTTTATTTTTCAAAAATGAACTAGCTATCAGAGAGCTAAGTAAAGTTGAAGAGTTAAAGCAAATTAGTGCTAAAAGCAGGGCAAAAAACAAAACCTCATTGCCATTATCTCTCATGCGAGTGGAGGAGAAAATGTGAATCCTTCCTGATTTCTGTATCACCGGACAAGGGGCAGCCAGCCTTAGAGCTGTGCTGGATTGCAGCACTCCTCGCTGCTGCTTTCGTAACAGCACCACCCGCACCGATTCTGCTGTGAGCAAATCTGAGCGCACCAGTGCTCTGACATGACACCAGGTGCAATTCCTTCCCACTTGCTACCTGGGACAAAGAGTTGCCCCAGTGTTAGCAGAAGAACTTTCATGAGTGGAGGGAAAAAGATTTGGTTCAATGTTCGTATACTTCAAATGAACTTTCTTCCCACATATATAGGTATAGAAACATAAACCTCCTCCTTCTTTCCCAGGAAATTAGCATCTGTGTTCATTGCTTTCCACATTCTCGGTTTTCAGGAAGAGCTGTAATCCAGCTGCAGTCATAGCCCTCCACTTTTAATTTCCAGAGCGATACAGACTTTCAGGCCCTCACAGCATTCCTCCTAACACATCATCACTGTCCGTGAGAGCAGAACCAAACCTACCGTGTCAGCCTGGCATCGCTCTCTGTAACGGCAGACTTGGCAGGAGGAGAGGAGGAAGGAGGGGAGAGCAAGAAGCTCTGCTGCGGTTGTAGCTGTATGAATAAAAACCCCTGAAATTTTCATCTCTCTGAGACTTTGATGGAAAAATTATTTGTTTCTTCTTAGCTCAGGGATGTCTTTGGCTGGAATTGAAGATTCAGAAAATAATAGAAAATCAAATCAGGTTTTAAGAAAACAGTTAAAAGTCTTAAATGCCATCTATATTTTAAACATCAGGAAGGTGCATCTGCTATTCCCCTCCCCACCCAGCCCCAAGTTAACATCTCAGAGTAATTTCTATGGATTGCATCATGCCAGGATATCTGGTTGTTACTGCTCCAGTTGCTGTTTTACCGGCAGGCTGCTGACGGTCAGCTTCTGTTTCTACCCTGCACAACAATGAAAGCAGACAGTTTGTGGGAATACACCATGGGGAAGGACACCGATAGGAAAACAGCTGTTTAAACATTAAGATAAGTATCTGAATAGTTCCTGACTGGGAGCTAATTTTTAACAACCTTTGTGGATGTGGGAAGACATGAGCAAAACATTGGAGCCATCCATTTATAATTCCAGTCTGCAGGCAGAAAGGTTGGCCATGTAACGTCTTTATTTTCTGATAAGAAAAAGTCTTTCAGTTAAAAGAACAACAGGTCTAAAAAGTGCTGAGCCACTCCTCCTGAGTAAGAGCCAAGTCCTGCTCCTTCCAAGGAAATTTTGGAAGGGGTTGCAAAAGTGCTGGTGCAGGGCGGGGGCAAACATTGCTCCTCGGGGGCAGGTAAGAAGCACTTCCAGAAAAGGAATAGCAAATGCTCATTCTGCAGCCAGGAGGAGAGAAACAGGCGGATGGTTTAAGCAGACTCCCCTTTCCCAGCAACAGCATTTGCAGGAAATTTGTGAACTTCTCACACGAAGGCGTCCGGCAGCAAATCTGTGTCGTTAAACAGTAACTACCTTCTTTTGGGCAAACCATCCCTCCCCTCCTTCTCTTCCCTTCTACCACCACCACCAGCCTCACCACATGATTTTAAAGCAAACGGGAGCCCCTCAGCAACCACAACTGTCACCAGGGAGAGAAAGAGCATTCATCCTCGCAGACCACGACCGCCCCGCTGCCAGCAACGCTGTGTACCCCCACGGGTGGGGAGACACTCAGCACACAGGCACGTGTCCTGGGGCTGGAAGAGCCAAGCCACAGGCAGTGAAGACACCTCTTTTTTTTTCTAAGCAGCCTGATCATAAATATGAGCAGTAATCGGGAACACGTGAGATGATCTCTCAAAGAAAATAGTCTTTGGATGGATTTCAACTCAGGTGGCGAACTCCTGGTAACAGAAGCTGTTTTCCACTGGAATTATTATTTTTTTAATTAATATTTGAGGGAATACATGTGATACTCCTTGCCTAGATCTTTTTTTTACCAAAGAGAAAAGCGCATTTTTCCCATCTGGTAGTTTTCAGTTGTGACAGAAAGCCTTAGTGGGGACGGTGGGCCTATGAGAGCACACAGCAGCCCTCCTGCCAGGGTCGGATGTGCCAGACCGTCCATGGCATCATCTGAAGCAGTTTTGGGATCTGAAGCAAGCTCAGTGACAGCTGCCATTGCCTCCACAGGGGTTGAGGAGCGGGTAACAGGCTGGCATCACCAAGGGTGTCCTGCTGCCTGGGCGGCTGAAGAAGAAAGATAACTGAAGAAGCACCAGCTTCTCCCACAGGTGACCCATGTCCCACCCTGCCCTGCTCCCGCCTGGAGAAACCCGGAGCTGATACCTCCCCAAAACCAACCGTTTGTGCCAGACACAGCTCTGCCTTGCTCCCTCCCTCCCTTTGAACGCTCCTTCTGACCCTCAGTAGTCCCAGCTCCAGCTCAGATGTTATCCTGCAACCTCCGTTCTGTAGGAGGTGGTTTCCTGCTGCAGGAAGCAACAGTTCTCCTTCGACTTCACCAAAGTAAATCACCTCTTGTCCTTCACCTGTGTTTTCAATAAAACAGATGACTTATAATCCGTGGGTATTTTGCTTAACAGAATGATAGATAAAAATGCTCCCTTTCCATCAGGCTGTTTTATCTCCCGTGCCATGTGAATGGCAGAAAGAAGAAAGCCCAGAAACTCCTCAAAAGAAGATCAGAGTTTGTCTCTTCTCGTCACCTTCTGTGGTGCTCTGCAGTGAGATGGCAGCTGCCGCGCCACTGCCGCAGCGAGCAAGCCCTCTCGGTATGGGGAAATGCAATAAGGGACTGAAACAACTTACTCTATCCCAAGTGTTCCCTCTTTTTTTTTTTTTTTTTTTTTTTGGTTTTAATTTCATATAGTCTCACAACTCACAAGTTTAAGCTTGAGCTTCGCATTCAGATAATCCCTCAGGACCTTTACATGAAATTTGGTGTTAAATGATCAAATTTATACACTTTCTCCTCATCTCATTCCATTAATCGCTCCACGGCCCCAGTTTTATCCAAATGTCTTGCAAGCTTTTCTGTAAATACAGATTTTTTTTACTTCTAGTGAACTTGCCTGGTTTGCAGTTTGAGGAGGGGTGCTGCTCATGCCGTGAGCTGGGATGTCCTCACCGCTGTGCCCAGGGCAACTTTGCAGCCCCAGGAATGGCACCCAAAAGCAGGTCCCAAGAGCCTGCTGGCTGGCAGCAGGAGAGGGCAATTTTTAGAAGTTCAACAGAACAGCCCAGTCTGAAGCATTAGATTGCCCCTGCAAAACTGAAAGCAAGCAGCAGTTGTAAGAACTAGAAAAAGATGTACTACCGTGTTGTGTCCACATTAGCCTTATTACATGCAGAAATAAAAATCTTATTAAGACCAATCAAGTGCCCAAAAATGACCGAGTCAAACTATGTCATACAGCAGAGGTCTTCTTAGCCTGAAGTTGCCCAAAATCTTTTGGAGATCCCCAAACGAGGAAAGCCCTTTTAAGGGCACTGTAGTTCACTGCTCAACCATGACGTCCCCTACCAGAAACGCTGACATGAGCAGGTAAGTAATGCCCTCAGTACCTGTTGGATACAGCCATTTTGTCCTGGTAGAAAGTTGTTCTCAACTGTTTCCCATCTCAGTCTCTGCCAGGAGCATCCAACCACATTTTGGATGTGTCAGTGTAAGGGACCGTGGCATCTGGGGTACGGGGAGAGGATGGGGAAAGTGTTGCACAGCACTGCAATACTGTGGCTATTCAGTTGAAACACGTGCCAACTTTGGTGGTTTCATTGAGCTGTTTACAAAAAAAAAAAGGAAGATGAGATAAAAATGTGAATGTTATTGATGCCTGTAGCATGGGCATTGTGTAAGAAAGGGATTTTACGAAGACACTGTAAAACACTGTGTTCTGAAGAGTACCAAGCAATGGTAATCTGTCTATAACATCACACAAGAGTGCTCTAAGGGCAACAAAGACACTGAGCAGACAAGAGCAAGGGGACTCCTCCACAGCCATGCATATAAACAGCTGTTAGTAAAAGTGCGGGAGTATATTTCCTTGAGAAAACAAATTAAAAAGAGCGCCCAAACTGAAAGCATCGCTCCATAGCATGAAAAAGTTTTTCATTCTCACAAGCATGGAAGCAAAGGGGCTGGGAGTGGGATTTTACAGTGAAGGACATGGAGAAGCTTCACAGCACCCTGTGATGGAGCCAGGATGAATCCCCCTGGAAGCCTCTGTGAGATTACTCTAATGTTTGTTTCAGACCGCTCTTCTGGTGGTCCAAAGTGTGACAGCATAACATGGAAAAGTCATGGATTAATTTAGCTCCATCTTCAAAACTGAGCTAAAATAACCCATTCAGAAAGATACCTGCATAGCACTATGGGTATTACACCAGTCCAAAAGAAAAGAAAATTACTAGTCACAGAGAGAAGGAATTAAAGGTGGAGGGAATGAGAACAGGGAAGTCTAAGGGTGCCAAAATATAGTCGAAGTGAGGGTTCATTACTGTGAGCACTCTTTAACCCTAGAATGTGTGAAGTAATGTGAATTATCTTAACTCATATTCACTGAAGTTTAGGAAACAGTATGTACACTTGCCTCGGCTGTGGCTCAGAACATGCATGTGTACATTTAGTGTAGCAATGATGAACAGTAAATTAAGATACGGTAATTGGATTGAGAGTCATTGGCTTTAGAGTGAAAAGAAATCAGTAAGATTGAAAAGCTCAGCAAAATAAGGCTGGTGGGTATGCATGGAGAAAAGGGAGCAATTGGAGGATAGGGAGGAAACCCCACAAGTGAGCAAACACAGTGTCCTCTAAGAAGGAAAAGACAGAGAAGATGGATGCTGAGGAAACCATGGGAAGGAGGCCTTGTCAAATATTGCAGTCCTTGCAGAAGTCATCTACCCATGATAAAAGCAAGAAAGAAGCTTTGAGGAAGAAGCTAAGGCAGACCAACAAGGCGTGGAGACTGTAGGCACAAGATGTAGGAAGATGGAGAGGTGGAGGTGCTAGACAAAGCAAGCAAGACACTGTTGGATTCCTGCGCTGTCTCCAGACTGGTCTCAGTGTGTTTGTTAGGAGGAGCTGATGTCTTTTGGGTTGGATGCATTTGGCAGGATACAGGCATACATGTTTGGCTTCCAAAAAGAGATACATTGAATTTTGGAATAGACATCTAGGTTAGACAGTATAAGGTGTGCATTGATTTTATGGGGACACTAAGGAGACAGCTGAAGACACTGGTCCCGTTTTCAGATGGTTAAGTTTTGATTTGGAGAATCCATCTTTAGGAGATCTTATATCAGTCCCATTGCATCACTGTACATACCTACAACACTGTAAACACACCCTTGGGGCAGCTCACACGAGGTTTTCAGCTCATTTTCATTCCATTAATCACTCCACGGCCCCAGTTTTATCCAAATGTCTTGCAAGCTTTTCTTGTATTTCAGCTCATACACTTATTTGGAGAGCCCTTCTCCCCAGCTGTCCCCAGTTTTGAAAAGCCCAAACTAAACACTGTCATGAGCCTGGCACCAACGAGGTGACGGTTTTAGCAGGTTACCTTACACAGGTTCACAAGACCAGGAGGAACCTTCTCCAAGCTTACCACCATTTCTTTACTCCCTAAATGCTCCGGACTCCCAAGTGCCGTGTTTCCAGCACTCCCTTTGCTGCATCCCATGCCGACTGCCCTTCCCGCGGAGGCAGCCGAGCCCTGGGGTTGAGCACGGGAGGAAGGCAGGGAGGAAGAGCGCCCACTGCACGCACAGCAGTCAGCGCCCAGCGTTCGGGGCATGAAATGACATTATTCCCTAAATACGTGACCTAATCACTTCAGCATGTATCTATCTCACTGCAAGCATCTCACCCAGTTCTTACAGGTCTTAATGTTGTCAGCACTGGATGCCGGCTTACGGTTGCTGTGATAAACATCCAAGGAAAGACTCGAGATAGGACGGTGGTATTCACCCACCAGAAGTGGGAAGGAGGCTTTCTAGCTTTTAAACTGTAGTTATTGCTTCACCCTTGTTTACCCTATTCTTTCTTGTCAGTTGAATAGGAATTTAAAAGCAGAACTGAATTTTTTTTATATATAAACATTTGTGGTAAGCACTGAGCCACAACAGTGTCGCAACCAAAACACAGTTGCTCAACGGCACCTGTTAGTGCAATTACTTGACATAAAATGTGTTCTTTACTGTTGTCTACAGGGAAAACCAGCAGCAGCCTGTTACCCTGCAGCTCCAGCTGGCAACAAAATTTGTTACCTTGATCTTGCATAATATTGCAGATGAAAATAACAGAATTCCAGTGATCAAACTTGTTTTTCACTTATTACCAAGTGCAAGCTATACCCTGCAACCAGATAACCTTGAGAAACAAGACTAAACCAAGCTGTTTATTTACAGATAAATATTTTCAAGGGACCTGAATTTATATGCATCAAGGAAAGCATACCTGAGGGCGTATTTTTGCCTTTCTTTTTCTCCATGGCTGAGTTCGTGCTGGAGAGAAAGCAGAGTCTTAACAACAGTCACCTATTTCTTTGTATGTTCTCACAAACCCTTCCACAGTCCTAAGTAGGGGGAGACTCCAAAGTGGTGGCTAAAGGCAAAAGGGCAAACATATAATTAGGATCCGATCAGAAGTTCTGCCAAGTTTCTCCTAAAATAACTATCATTATAGACTGCACAGTGCAGATGTTACCCATATATTTACGGTTAAGGGCTTTTACGGTTGTTAAAGACTATTTCTAAGAGGTATGTGAAAGATAACTGAAGAGAGCAAGAGCAAGCTGGGGAGGTTCTAGTTCACTGCAACGGGGTATGTGCTTCTGGTCGGAAAGGTGTACAGGTTCATAAACTTAAAAAAGGTGAAACTGTTTAGCCAGCGTGGAAGGTCAAAGAGACACATCTTCTTGGCAGGTCTACAGGGAGCCTGATCCATAGGTCCCTGAGGAACTGTGTAAAATTGGGAGATTTCCTGACAGTGGGCTTTTGGAGCGGATTTTTATACATCTATGTGCAAGAAGCAACACAGGGAAATAGTGTGGTAGGCATGGGCTGTCCAAAGCCTTCTGGAGGGCTTGGGATTGGCATAGCTCTCTGTCTTCTATGCAGAACTGTAGCACAAGTATGATAATTTGGCTCTGAAGGTGTCTACGCAGTTTTGACACCATTACAGCAATGTATAGTGCCTTACAGACAGTCTATACAGTCACGCTAAAGCCAACTTTGTTGGAATAAAAAGGCAGAAAAAAGTTGGGAAGCAAGCAGATGGAAGGATAAAAAATTTCATCTATCTGTGAAATGAAAGAGCATGAGAGAGGTGCTAAAGTTATCACGGACAGTTTTCATTATCAAGATACGACTTCAGGCTGATGGACCAAATACTGAGAGTCAATACTAAGAATCAGCATGGGTTGAGGGCTCTTCTCACAGAACATGCTCGATGGCCTGCAGGATAAGGTCTTACTGAACGAATTATGATGGAGTGAGGTCTGCAGAGAAAGGGCTCGTCGCACCATTTAATGGAAGTGCTGGGAGCTGGTAAAATTTAGGTTGTGCCCCACAGAGCCAAGGAAAACAGCATGAAAGCAGGGTCCTATAACAGATGTAAAGGAGACTCAAAAAGAAATGGAATTTGAGAAACCTGAAAGTGGACCCACAAATTTATGTTTAGCATCAATTCACAGCACTGAGTAGCAGACTGGGAAAGGTCTCTAAGCTTGTTGTTCATTTTTCTATTTTTATATATTCTTTTCACCTTTGAAATTGGAAGAGAAAGAATCTCAAAAAATGAGCAAAAAGCACACAAAAGGACACCTGAGGGAAAAAGGTTGTTCTTTATAACTTGCAAAGCTAACATTGTATAACAACAGAAGGAATAAATGTCAGAAGAAAAAACACTGTGTACAGTGCTAGCAAAAGGGCATTACTCATAGCCTGATATAAACAACTAACAACTCCCATCTGGCAACAAAAGTCTTTGCGAAGGGAAATACACTAAAACTCCTGCCGTTGATAACTGAGGCCTGTTATGGGAAATGCCTGCAGGATCCAACTGTGATTGCAGCAGAGGGAAGGGAAATGACACGCTCATGTCCAAAATAGCTTGAAATCCAACGGTATTTGAGGCATTTCAAAATAGCACACATTCAGAAATGAAAAGCAAGTAAAAGTGGACAGTGGGTACAGAGCAGTTCAGGCAGCTGAGCTCTGAGATGGCTCCTTGCCCCTGACTTTTTCATGACGGAGCATCCACATTACCATCAGCCCTAACATCCCATGCAGGGAAGGGAAGAGCAGAGCCAGGCGGCGATGGTTCAAACTGAAAAATACAGATGACACCCTTTGGGAAAAGAAAAACAGAAACTAAAAAAGAGGAATTTTTGATAATTCCAGAGAAGAAATTGTCATTCATATAGCGCGTGAGCCAGAGCCCACCGAAGCCAAGAAGAGCCTTGCTGTGAGATTCAGTGGGCTTTGGCTCATGTCCATAGGCTAAACGCTTTCTCTGGCAAGTCTACAGAGTGATTCAGCCCCAAACTGCTCAGCACAGCCAAATTCAAAAGCCCTATTCATAGTCTAAAAAAGGCAACTGGACATCATTCCATGGTCCCAGTTGCCCAATTGTCTTCAAACAGGTGGCAGAAACAACATCCGTCTCAGGCCAGAAAACCAAAGAGAAAGTCAGGAGCCTGTGCTAGAGCAAGATTTTACATCTAACACTTGTACTGTGGAACCAATTTAACATTTTCCGTTGAGATTACTCTCTTTAAAAGCACTGGTCAGGCTTTTTCTTTTTTTTTTTTTCCCCTGATTTCACTGCAGAACTCATCTATTCATCTCCTGTTACAGGAAATCATAATAGCATGTGGAACTGATACAGTAAACAGTAGCAGGCGTGGTAAGATACTTGAGGGGCTTTCCATTATTGCAGGAAGTAAGATACCTAGAAATTAAATTAGGATTTTTGGATAAGGGTATTAGTATTAGTATTTTGGATAAAGGAGATTGGAGAATAATACACCTCACAGAACAGGAATTTCTGGTGGGAAGAAAGCAGCTATTTTTACAGATTACCCAGGAAGGATGCAAATCAATAGGCATAAAGATACATTAATGGGCCCATCTCATGTAAATAGAGCTTTTTCAAAAGACCATAGTTTCCAGCCTTTATAAGACTAATATCCTAAACAGAGGGTAGTGGTCAACGGCTCAACGTACAGATGGAGATCAGTGGCAAGTGGTGTCCCTCAGGGCTCTGTACTGGGCCAGTACCATTTAATATCTTCATCTATTACATAGATGTGTGCACCCTCAGCAAGTTTTAAAGATGACATCAAGCTGAGAGGTGCGGCTGACGCGTGAGGGATGGGATGCCGTCCAGAGGGACCTGGAGAAGCTTGAGAAGTGGGTCCGTGTGAACTTCATAAGGTTCAACAGGGCCAAGGTCCTGCACCTGAGTTGGGGCAAGCCCTGATATCAACACAGGCTGGGGGGTGAAGGGATTGAGAGCAGCCCTGCCAAGAGGTTGGAGGTGGATGAAAAGCTGGACATGAGCTGGCAACATGCGCTCACAGCCCAGAAAGCCAACCGTATCCTGGGCTGCATCAAAGAAAGGTGACCAGCAGGTCGAGGGAGGGGATTCTGCCCCTCTGCTCCGCTCTGGTGAGACCCCCCCGTCCAGATCTGGGGTCCTCAGCACAGGAAAGACACAGACCTGTTGGAGCGGGCCCATAAAAATGATCAGAGGGCTGGAGCACCTCTCCTATGAGGACAGGCTGAGAGAGTTGGGGTTGTTCAGCCTGGAGAAGAGAAGGCTCCGGGGAGACCTTACAGCAGCCTTCCAGTACTTAAAGAGGGCTTATAAGAAAGATGGGAACAGACTTCTTAGCAGGACAAGGGGTAATGATTTTACACTAAAAGAGGGTAGATTCAGACTAGATACAAGGAAGAAATTTTTTACGATGAGGGTGGTGAAACCCTGGCCCAGGTTGCCCAGAGAGGTGGTCGATGCCCCATCCCTGGGAACATTCCAGGTCAGGTTGGACGGGGCTCTGAGCAACCTGATCCAGTTGAAGACGTCCCTGCTTGTTGCAGGGGGCATTGGAACTAGATGACTTTTAAAAGTCCCTTCCAAACCAAACTACTCCAAATCCCAAATTACACCAAAATAAGCATTCACACTGTGGGAAAGAATGCAGTGAGAATGGAAGGAAGCAGCAAGTTAGTCACCCAAACTTCTGTCAAGGTTTTCCGCTCTGAGCAAGAGAAGGTTGAATTATATGCAAGCAGCACCAGCCTATGATATACAGAGGTTGAAATGCAAATAATAGATCTCATGCTTTTCAATACCCAAGCAGAAGATGCTTCAGTGATTATTTAGTTTTATAGCTGGGCCAAGTATACGTGATGAATATGTTTCTGTCTCCCCACAACTCCCAGGGAATTCAATGGAAAAAAATAATTCAGGCTTTACCTATCTGATGGGAGAGACACTAAAAAGTAATAGGAAAACATTTATATAGTGACTAGTGACATTTCCATTTTGACGTTTTAAAATTGAAGGGCTTGTTTGGAAGAGGTGAAATGTTTATTTTAATATTTTTTAAAGGAAATTTTTACTTTTCCTTTTGAAATAACATTTTTTGCTTTAAAACAATCCAGCTGACAGGGAAAAAGGTGGTGAAGATCCCACAAATTAAATCAAAGGTTCTGAATTTAGCTTAAAATTTGAATAGTTTCTTTTCTGCTTGACTCAGACTCTTCTCGCACTCCCCTCTAGCTTTTCAGATTTGGGCCAATGAACAAAAACATCTATTATTTACGTGTGGTGTTTGAACAATGACATAGGGTGGATCTGCAATGTAGTGATGCTCCAAGAGGACAGCCAATATCTTGGCAAGGGAAGAAGAGCTCCTTATGAGAGCAACACTGCTGAATTCCCTGTTGCTTTGCGCTTGTAGTAAACAGTTCATGGAGGGTCAATGCCTGTAGCACACCTTCACTCTCTTAAGGCAATATTCCCCAACCATTTGCAACTGCTGAAAATAGCTACAGGACAATACACCATCAGGCCCTGTGGGTCCACACCATAAGTAAATGTTGGATGGTGCTGCAGCACAAAGTTGGTCTAGAAACCACTTGATGAGAGAAAGCAAAGAATAAAACTAACTTTCCAAAGAATTAGGAGGCCAAGTTTTCATCATCAGTGGAGAAATCCTTGCTATGCTTTAAATCATCAAAAAGTTCCCAGAGACTTCAGTGGGAACAGGAATTTAAGGAACTATGCACCAGCCTCCCTACGGACAATTTATTTCCTTTTGTCCTGAACTTAATGTAGGGAGGTTTTTTGCTCGCTTTTTTTTTAGTCCTGGGCAAGGACACAAGGAGGAAATCTCCCTTCTGTGGTAATAGGTGCATGTAGGAACTTGTTGAGGAAGAAACAATGAAGTGCATTCCTATTGGCATTTCTGAACTTTTGCAATTTCACTGTTCACATGCTTCTAGCACTAAAACATAAAGGATCATATAAGTATTCCCGTTTACACTTTTTGTCATTTTTCACCACGAAAAGCATCTTGAGGAACTTGCCTTATTTTTGATGAAAAAATCCAAAATTCATTGTGTGATAAACATTAATATTTAATAGAGTTTACTACAACCTCTGCCAAAAGAGGAGGAAAAAGAAGAATTAAAGACAGGCAGGGAAAGGAGCATGTCACACAGCTATGCTCCAATACTCCCCATTTGAGCTCTGCTTTAGCTTGGTAGAAATGAAAACAAGGTAGATCAGAGAATTCCTTCCTTTCCCATCCCCCTTCCCTCCTCTCCGGTTGGGAGGACAACAGGCTAGCAGTAAAAAATCCCCCTGGTGAACTGTAACCTGTGTTTTATTAGTCTTGAGGCCAAATTATACAACTGAATCAGCACACTTTGATCTCTTACTATCACTTTTCTATCTTTTCATCTCACATAAATCATTCTGCTTTCCTCTGAATTTCTCCCATTCCCCTGTAAACACACCCATTTGCAGCCTGCTGTGGAGTTCTGACCTTGTCTTCAAGATCCCACCAACCTGGCAAAAGGTGCATCGACCTTGCCAAGGAAGAAGGACAAGGGCAGGTTGTGCAGGTTTGCTTTCCCAGGCAATTCTAGACATACGAGAAATTTATAACTGAGAAGTTTAAACATGTTGTAAGAATATAAATATGCTGTATATAGTACTTAATAATATGTCCTAACAGGAACACTTGCAAGAACTTTGGCAAACAATCAAACGGTATTAAAAAGCTTTCCTCACTTCACATTGTGATGCTTTCAGTTTCTTATTGTTAAATTAAATGAATTTATAAAATAACAAGAGTTGAAAGGAAAAGGTGTACTGCGGAGCCTACCCAGTCACGAGCTAGATCTGTAGATAATTAATTCTGACCAGCCATATGGCTTTTTGTGCCACATCTCTACTGTTTTCTATTCATACATAGTTAAAGTGCATTAAAACTACACCAAAGTTGCAGAGTCAGCATTCAAAAGGTTGGAAATGCCAGAATGAAAGCTGCTTGGGCAACATCAATCCAGCCTGCTTATGCGAATGCACTCAGGTATAGTCTTAATTTTATGACCACACATTTCTTCCCTGCCCTCCTCCGCCCTGCCTCAGTGTGCGCAGCGGGCTCAACAAGCAGCTATTTCAAATTCTATTTCATACTTCCTTCCTGAAGGTTGACTAAAGTAAAGAAGAACGGGCACATAATCTGGCAGGGAATTTCACAGACATTTGCTGCCAGTGAAGAAACTGGCATTTCATTCCAGGCTGCGGATAGGGGTACGCACAGGAGAAGACCATACGCTCTCGTCCTGACCTATCTGTCCTGCCCAAACTGCCCCGCTCCCGTCCCTCTCTTCCCTATGCCTTCTACTTTTTTCTCCCAGTCCCAGCCTTCCCACTTCAGCCTCCTTACCCAGGGCCCAAGCATTCCCTCCTATCCCATTCACAGTTGCAATCTTCCCAACATTTTTCACGCAAATACCCTTCATTCCCAATCCAGTTTTCCCTATTAATTTCCTAGATTTCCCCACAGCCTCTCTTTTGGTCTCACTCTCCCAGACCCTCATGTTTCTACTCTTTCCACCATGAAGCATTCCCAGCTCATCCTTCATGATCCTTATCTTAGTAAGAAACCCCCTACTACCACCGAGCTTGAACCTTAGCTCTTGATCACTCCTCATACAAAGCAAATTAACCCCTCTTCCAGACCACCTGAGCAGCCCTGAGCAGTCTCCTCACCTTCTACAAGAGCTCCCAGCACCCAGGTAGTACCTTCAACTGGGAGAAGCAGCACCAGAGAAAGTCCTGGTTTAAGCAAGGCACCCTGGAGCTAGCATACATCTGCGAATGACAGATTTCTTTTTCTTCTTTTTTTCCTTTTTCTTCTTTTTCTCTTTATCTTCTTTTTCTCCTCCTTTATCTCCTCTATCTTATTTTTCTCCTTGATCTCCTTTTTCATTTTTTCCCCTTTTGCTTCGTCTCTTTTTCCCATTTTCTGAGAATTTAGCTGCCAAAATGTAACAAGTCTCAGCAGAGCACATACGAAGCCATTTTTTTAAATGTTCAGGTTGTCCAACACCGGTCAATTTGTCCAAAGGAGAAGAAGACAAAAAGAAAATTCCTTAAAAATAAAAAACCTTGTCTGGTTTCAGAATGTCATTTCAGACCTGTAGAGGTGCAAGTGTTCCCCAATTAATTCATTGAAGGGTTGAGGGGTTTTGCCTTTTTATTAAGAAAAACATCTTTTCTCTTAAAAGTGGCTTTCAGAAGAGACTTAACTATTTTGCCTTTAAAGTTTTTTTTCAAGAAATATTCCATCCAAGGCAGATAACCATTTTGAAAAATTTCATATGGACACATTTCATCAAGAAAGATCTTTGCAGACCCACAAAACCTGAGCTATTCCACCCAAATAGTCATCCCATTTCCACCTTGCCTCCTAATAAAATGCTTTGATTTTTTAATCAAAGTAGATTTTTATAAGATTTCATTTGTTTCTCCCAAATGAGTGTGTTTTCTGCGTTTTGTCACAAGTGAGTAAGATTCATTTTTTTCCTCTTGAAAACTCAGTTACCGGAAAATGAAAATTTGGTTCACTGTAAAGCACTTGAGATAACTCAAATAAAATCATGCGTATCCATCGCACTCCTGATACTCAGGAGTATGGGTGAAATCTGAGAGAGATGCAATTCAGGAACCCCTCCAAACAAGTCTACACACAATGGTTTGGAAACACTCCCTGATTTTTTTGTTGCAGTTTAGTTTGGCTGACGTGCACTTTGGGAAAAAAAGTGCACATCTCGTTCCTGCAAAGATTGACCTACATGCTTAATTTTACCATTTGAAAATTCAGTAAGATTAAATATGTGCGCAAACCTTTGAAGATGTAAGGCCTAAACAACCTTCTGATGGAAGTACAGGGGAATATGTGTGATCATAGATGACATCTTCTTTTTCCTTCTAGATACTACAAAGGCTAAGTGCAGTCTGCAGCACCTTACAGATTAATTATCAACTACACACTAAGTTTTTTTCATTTCTTTCCTCCTTTCCTCCTTCTTCTAGCTGACAGCTGGTAGTTTTACTTTGTTCTCACTTTGAGAGTGCCTACATTTTACTGGTAATAAGTCCTCTCAAAGAATTCTGCTTGCAGTTTCTTGCAGCACAGAGGGTCTTCCAATCAATCCCATTTCTTCTGGCAGCAAGCCCAGAGATTTCCAGCAACCCACTTTGAATAGATCAGAGTAATGGAAATACCCTTGAAGACTTCTCCTGGAGAGGGCAGGTCTGCTCTGGAGCACTCTGGAGCTCAAAGGCAATTACCACACATTTCCAGGAGAAACTCTGACCTGGCGGCTCAAACATACACTACCACACTGCTGAGAAAAGGCAGTCAGGATGATTTAAAAAAAAAAATTAAAATCCACAAAATATCCTGGTTTTCTTTTTTACTGTACTCTAGAAATTATGCTTTTCTGACTTTTTTCCTTTGGAAATGAACCACCTAAATGCATTGTTTTTGAAGAAGACTGTCAAATGCTTTGTGGACTCCAGCAGATAAGACGCCGTACTATAGTCAGTCACAGATTTGCCGGTGTAAGTATGCTAAATTTCCACAGAGGTGGCACTGGGAGAAACCCTTTGAAGTCAGTCCTACAGCAGATGTTGAATCCCACTCCTGAGAGACAGAAAAATCTCTCTCAAATGCCTTGCACCTCTGACAGACTCTGGCTGGGAGACAAAACTCAAAACGAATGTAGAAAATGGGGCCTGATCCGCTGAAGCAAATCCGTGCATATCTTAGGAAACTAACTTTATTTAAGGTATTTGTATTAAAACAAAACAAAATGCTAAAGTAGAATTAGCATCAAAAGCACACGGAGGATCAAATGACTCACTATTTTTATAGTCCAATTATTAATATAACAGCTTCGATGGTTCAAAGAAACACTGCGCTAGTGGAACCTGCAGCGGAACGAAATGGAGCTTGGAATGAGCTCAGGCTGCAGTCCAGAAAGTGGAGGTTTCGTTAAAAGGACCTCAAGAGACCATCACCGTGTCAGCCTGAAAAGAGAGTGGGATCCATCCTGTGTGTCACTTCAGCAACCCCAGATGTCAAAAGAATCACTTAACACATTATAAAAGCTAAAGATGGATGGTTGAGAGGACTGATAAAAATGCAAATTGAAACGGCCAAAAATTCACAAAGTATGAGCAATGGAAACGAACCCAGAAAACCATTCAGCCAGGAGGTTAGAAAGCGTGAGTCAGGAGAATGATGAATGCTAATGTGCCTTTGAAACATGTGAGGCAAATACTTATACAGAACTGGACAGAAATGAGGTTAAAAGAGCCAGCGTAGAGCTGAGGGAATAACCTAAGCGTTCAGCCTAAAAAGAAGGAGCAAAGCGGATCCACTGCTGGTAGCTGAAATGTGAAGAAGTGAGAGAAATTGTAACCTGGTTTAGCATATCAGGAGTGGGATCGCTCAGGAGATGAACACATCTCAACCACCAGACATATACTGCCTGTTATAAAACATGCCATAATTAGAAAAACAAAATTCAATAACCAGGGTCCCACTAGGCGGTACATAACCATTCAGCACAGTATACAAAGAAATAGCAATGGTTAACAGGAAAACCAGTTTAACTATCTTCTTTATCAGCCCTCGGCACACATTATGTAGACACACAGACTTGGGCATGGACAAATTCAGTATTGGCTAGCGTATTACACTGTTATCATTCTTTGCCAAGAACTACATTTTCAAAATAACCCCCTAATTGTGCATCAGTTAATTTGGAATCCAAAATATTAGGCACTTAATTGTTTACCCTCAGCAGCATTCTGCACTTAACTCTCTCCTGATTGAAGCTCCAGTTCTGAACATCCCGTCCAATTCCTGAAAAACTGAAGGGCTCGCAGAGAGCATTGGCTTTAGCTGTCATTGTGGCCATTCAGCTTCTTGCTCAGCCAAGGTCTTGGAGCCTCACGTTTGAGAAATTGAAACCTAGTAACCTAAAATTTGTAAAAGAACTGAAATTTGGTATGAGTAATTGGTCTTTGGGGAGCTTAGCTTAATCTATGGCATATTCCACCCCTCTCCCTCCTCCCCACCTACCACTGAGGCCAAAAGAAAAACGAAACACATTTTGGAAAATTATTAGTAGGAAAAAAACCCCACATCAGAGATTATTGTAAGTAAATCGTAGGAGAGCTGGCTCCCCATTAAGGATAAGGCATTGACCAAGCAGTCAGCAGTAAATGTAAACAGGCAGAACGCTCAATAACTGAGAAATAGTAAAACTTTGTAAATCACCCAAATCAAGACAGAAGCCACTTTATTAGCAGATCTAAAAAGGACCAAACTACATTTTGTGGTAGATAAAACTCAAAGAATCAAAAAGCCAAGAACCACAACGCCTTGGAAAGCCGTATGCTCGGGAAATACTGGATGCCTGCATTTATCCCACTGAGCTCCCGGCATTGCAGGGCTGACGCCTAAATTTGGATTTGAATTTCACACTTAAACTCTTGCAAAAATAAGTTTAGACAAATTGTCGGAAAACTCAGGCTTGTTTCCTATGTTCTGATACTTAAGCTCATTCTATCCTTATAGCAGGTACATCTGGACACACACAAAAAAATCCTGCGTGAAGTGACAGTTGAAGAATTAAAATATATTTTTTTTTCTGAACTGTGGAGGAAAGAGTTCTACTGTAATTCACTCAAGGTTCTGGGAGAGCAGTACATGAGTAGTTAATATTTTGCCTGACCCATTGCAAAGAACTAATAAAAGTAAAAGCTGTGCAGCTGCCCCTTCTAATCTGAGAACAAATCACAAAGGCAGGCACAAACAAAAGGTAGGTGAGTTCTCAACTGAATGATTAGGAGGAGGACAAACAGGGGAAAAAAAGGTAAAGCAATCCACCCAACCTCTTCGACAAAATTTAATCAGAAAAGCAGTTTAGAAAGGGGCCGCAAATCTACTGAAAACAAAGTTTCAAATAACAAACACCAATAAAAGTGCAATATAAATAATAGCCTCGAGGCCAAAGTCTAGAGATTAGCAGAGCAATCAGAAAGAGTCAGAAACAAACAACCGTAAGTCTGCGAATCAGTCTGTCAAACAAACAGCTCTCAAAACCAGATTTAGAAAACAAGCTCTGTGGAAGGAATGGTCAAAGGCTGACTGATGGAGCCAATATATCCACCCAGGCTGGGATTTCTTACTGAATGTCAATCTGATGAAACAAAAAGACTTTTCCTAAAAAGCAACAACACGTTGCCAGGATAAGGGATCGTAAGGAACAGATCAGAAGTTTGCTGCCATAATCTTAGTATTCGGTAGAGCTATTCCCACTTGGCACTGAAAAGTTTGGTGACGTTGACTTATGTTTACTCTTAGGAAATACATTAGAGCTGTACTGTGGGATACAGTACACATTAGCCTAAATGACAATAATCAATACACCTTTGGCACACAGTCAATGAAAATACACACTGAGATTCAGCAGCCTTGCCCTGAGCATGGATCTGGTACTTATTTGAGACAAAGTATGCAAAATGTCCCTTTTTTTAATCTTCTGCCCCCTCCTGAATCGATGAGATTCGGAGGCTACCGTAGCATTCAGGCAATCATGGACTTCTATTCTGGGGGTAAAAGCGTCACAACATGACCATTTGGTCATACATGACCCTGCCCTTGCCTGCAAGATCGTAACACTCAGGACAGTAATATTTCACAATAAACCAGCCCTTGAATCTAGACAGCTGGCAAGTTGAATTTTATAATTGTGCGTGAATATTCCAGAATTTAACTATCAAAAAATAATCCTTTTCTGCCAAATAATAAAAGACAGAGCTGAACTCTATTTCACCAAAATATTTATGCCGGTAAATTCAATTTTCACCATTTACTCTTTTTATGATGAGACCTCATTTCAAATCTCATGTTGCACCTTCTCTGCTGTTGCCGCCTTTGGCAGTGGCAAGCCCCACACCTGCAAAGTCTGTGCGTATTCTGAACTTTCTGGTGACAAACCGTGGCACTGAGGTTAGCAGAACTAACGACGTGCATGAAGATAAGTGCACGTCTAATCAAGTATTTGCAGGGTCAGACCCCATTATAATATTATTAAGACAGGATCATTTAACGGAGAGACCAGAAACTTTTCTTTGTTTTCAAGGAATAAATCCCCTACTGTTTCAGAGCTCCTGAACAAATAGGGTTTTCATATTTGTCTGTGTCCGCTGTCTATTTTGGATCTTTATCATTTACCCTGCCCCACATTTAGGCCTGGAGCAGCTGAGAGAAAGGACTGGATGTGTTTATTTTTTTATTTCCCATGGAGCCGAGCCACGAGAGAGTCCTCCCCGAAAGGAAACTAACCCTGATTGCATGACTGACAGGATTGGAGTAAAAAAAAAAAAAAAAAATACAGCTCATTTTAAAGTTTACCCAAGAGCAGCGTCTCTTCAAGCAGCATGACCCTGTGGCTTCATTTAACATTTCTAGGACAGAGTCTGCAAGGTTAATGTGTTAAGACAGTAAAAACTTTCCCTGTGCCTCGGGCACATCACTTCTATTCAGCAAGGCAAATAATACCCCACCTACAGCAGCCTGCCCACAAGCCCAAAGGCTGCACAGCAACAAACCTCCGTTTCTTCCCCGTCTCCTTGAGACTGACATTGCCTGGGTGCTGAATAGCCTGGTGGGAAGAGTTCAATGCAGGGTTTGCACTTTCCCAGCCATTAGCCAGCTGCCACCGCATTTCATTATCTTAGGGGGTGCTTTTATACATCAAAGGCACTTCCAAACAGTGTGATGAAGTGGAAGTAACCGAGCTCAGTCCACGTTGCAAGTCGCAGTATTATTTATTGTCGTTTCTTTTTTTTTTTTTTTTTTTTGCGCCCATCTCGTGCCATCTGGCCTGCTAACTGTAAAGGCCGGTGATGGAAAAAAGGCTGAACACACCCCTCTCGGTTTCTTGGAGTGAATTCTGCTGAACAACCAGGCCTTGGAGCAACTGCCTGTTGTTATCGGGGCTCTCTATTGTTTTGCACAAGGAGCCCTCTAAAAAGCTAGGGGAAAAAAAAAACAAAGGTAGCATACAGAATCTCATGTGAAAACAAAGTAAGCAGAGCATGAAAAGCGGCACTGAGCTGGCTTTTTCTTTGCTTGCTTTCCGACGTAGCCAAGAAATAAAGAGTTGAAAAAGGTTTTCTTTCAGTCTTCTAAAGAAGCTGCCTGTGAACAAGCCAAGGTAGCGGGTTTTGCATAAGACCGCCTCAGATCGCTGTTCAGCTGTTTTAACTTACTTCGGCTTTTGTCTTATTACGGCTTTCTTTTAATGACAAAAGCCCATATGGTTGGTGATTTATTGTACTTCTCCAGAGTTTGAAACCTGCTTTCCATTACCGGAAATCTCTAATTAATACATTCATAAAATCTTGAGAATTACATTAAAAGGTGCAAAAGAAAGCAAAATGTCTCTCTGTGTCACAGACTGATAACGAGTGGCTTAAACAGGAGTTGTCAGTGGATGTATGATTAAGTTGCACTCTTATGTGGTGGCTTGGTTTTACAGACCAGGGAATAAACAACACATTTCTCTCTCTGCTGTGCCTGCCTGCCACCAAAACGCCCTGTTGCCAGAAAAATAAACTCGACAAGAAGTGATCACACTTCCATACTGACATTTTATGGCATAGATATTTTGGCTAATGATTTATTTTACTTTCATTTAGCCATTAACTTGAGGCTTTAAAAATATAGTAGTTTGACTGCGAATGAGACGGAGCAATTGACTGTGCAATGTCAAGGTAGTGCGGCTTGAAAAATGCCCCAGACACGCAGGCCATCCCTTGCAGAACATTGGTTCTCTTTTTTACAAAATCACAACATTGTTCTGCATTTTTGATTGCTTGCTATGACAATAAATATTTGATATGGTCGATCCTGGTGTATAAAGCCCTGATTCTGTAAACCAAGTCACGTAGGTAAAGCTTTTGCTCGTACAGCTTCCAAAGGTGAGTGTGCATGAAAAAGAGTTTGCAGCATCAGGGTCAAATTTGGCAGCCCTTTAGTAGGCTTGATTAACTTAATTTGAGATTGGCATGAATAGGGGCTGAGACAGTACGAGACTTTTATTTTTGTCCTGAATTCTCTTTCTGTTCTGTGCTCAGAGCAGCTAACCTGTAGCTGTGAAATATCTCCCTGTAAGCTAGCAATTAGATTGCTCTCTGAGATTGACTTGGAAATAGTAGTCAGAGAAGTCAAGCTACTGTCAGCCAACATCAAAAACAAAAATCCCTGACCTTGACTGTTCTTAATACAAAAGCCTTTTTCCTGCTGTTTTTGAATGAACAAACGAACGAGAGCCAGCAAATGATATAGCAGACACTTTCTTCTGAAAAGATAAAGCAAATTTATTTTATTTTGGTATACAATCTGCTGCCCAAGCACAAAGACAGGAAGCAATATTGGGAAATCCTTAAAAATATTATTTATGCTGGATAGAGTCTCTTCCTTCTCCTTTATATCACTTGGAATAAATAGTGAGCCAAGAATTTCCTGAACTTTTGCAATTTGCTTGGAAAATGTGTTCTCCCTTCCTTACTACCGCACTGCGAAGAAAGCGTTTATTTCTAATAGTAGGTTTTAAATTTCACTTAGAATAAAACTGCATCTTATGCACTCTGCTCTGTCTCTGCTCCTGCCATCCTGACTTTCTTTGTAATGGGATTGAACAGGTGCTGGGACACAGCTTCGTTTTCAAGCTGCCCACAGATAATCTTCCCCATTTTAGAGCACGGCAGGCATCCCTTCTTGGGTAACCAACCCCGTGTCATGCAAATGGAGGGAACAGTCACAAATAAAGAAGTCCTTTGCTCAGTTTTAGAAACATGAGCAAACCGGATGTATCCAGTAAGTCTCCACCAGACAGATTTGTGAAACGTCCCAAACGAGCTGCCCACGGGAGATCCGAGGCTCACGGGACAGATATTTTTATGCGCGGGAACTAGGGGAATTGCTCAAAAGCAATGTGGCCGATTTCCCATCTGCGTAAGGCAATAGGATAGCACCTCTTTTGTCATTTCGATCAGCATCTCTTCCCCATTCAGGACCAACTGTGTAAAACGGGGTCCCTCGATAGGCTGGACGGGCGGTGTTTTACCCCCGTGGCCCCACAAGCTGTCGTTCGGGCTAGGGCACCTGGACCAAAAATCCCCCTCAGGGATGCAGTTTGCAGTGTCTTCTGTGGGGAGGTGGGCAGCCAGCACGACCAGGAGGAGGAAAACTCAGCCGAGAAGCGCAAAGCCGCGGAACGTAGGGCACCGAGCAGCCCGGGGAGCGGAGGGAAAGGCTCCAGGAGGGGCTCGTCTTCTGGAAGGGCGAGCGCTCGGTCTTGCCAGTACCTTTGTCTGGGGGGGGGAGGCTAATTTCACCCTCTGATAAACCGGATTAGGGGAAAAAAATCACTGAGTTAGCCTTCAGGCTTGGTTCCTCACCTGAGGAAAGAAGGACCGGCTTTTGTCGTCCCGCTGGAGCGGAGCAGCAGCTGAGGACGTGGCCCCCAGCGCTTTCTGCCCTCCCGCGGGGTCTCTCCTGGCAGCAACGCTGTCGGACCCTCGCTGCGGGCAGGCGGCACACCGAGGGCCAGATTGCAGCTTGCCCGAACGCAGCTACCCCGGAGAGAGCGTGGTCCTCTCCAGCTCCCCCCTCGCCATCCCGCGTGGCGGTCAGATGGACGCTTTTCTTTGCCAGCTGGTTTGGAGCAACCCAAATTGCTACCGTGGTATGGCTCTGGCGTGGTAGGAAGGAGAAAGGAGATTGGATCTGGGATTTCCTTGCGGCTCTCGGGAAAACAGGGGGGAATTGGAAAGAAAAATGCAAACAGTGCTGCATTCGGAGTATCTCTTCCCCTCCCGGAGAAAGGGGCGAGGTGGAAAGATGCTGTGGCTCTCAGGAGTGCCTGTCAAACCATGTAGCATCCCTGGCTGAAAGCTGGTCAACCAGGTCCTAAATCTGATGGTCAGAGGGAAAAGAGAGTTCAAATGACGCATGCCATTCACCAAAACAATGAAAAAAGTAGGCTCCCATGTGAAGATATGTTTCCTCTGCACTAGAATATCTTTAAATATCATGACAGCAAAGACTAGAGATAATAATAGTTCCCACTTTGTTTCAGATGTGGTAAACTAAAAGCGGCTTGCTTTAGCTTTGCATTTCATTAAAGGTCACCATGAATTATGAATCGCTCTTCTGAACTACTCAGCTATTTCCACGCAGTGTCACTGTCTGGACAACCTTCCTAACACATCAAGAGCTAACGAGCAATGACAATAAGTTATGAGGCACAATTCAAGGAAACGAAAAACAAAAATGGAAGGATGTGAATTCCATGGAGCGCACAAAGAAAAATGGGTGGGATGCTCGTTTCCTCAAATTGTGTATCAACATCATCATAAGTTAGCTACAAATTATCCCCCATGAAAGGATGAGGGTATCATCTTACATCCCACCTTTGTGTTCTTTTTCCAGCGCTCCATTGCGGAACCAGATCTCTGCTGCTTCTCTTTGAAGAACTGTAATTTTTTCACATGTTTTTGAAACATGAAGTACAGTTGTTGCAATGATTCAGCACCCGTCTTGCAGCTCAGAAAATCAACGGATGACTTCAAAATATCTGAAAAACAGAAATCACAATGCAGACTTAACACTAACTTATGCTCAAATGATAGTGCTTAGACTATCTTTAGCAAGACAACAAATTAAGGATGAATTACAACATCTTGAAAACAAACCAGATTTTTCATACAAAATCTTGCAGCAGCTTTTAGTCAGGATGTCTGCATTTCTGAATCAGATATTTTTAATACGTATTATTTTTTAAAGTCCTGGTTTTAGCTTCCTGTTACTTCATTGTCTCTTTTTTCTCTAAAAAAAAAAAAAACACTTTCCTCTTTCATTTTTTGTAACTTTACTTAAGAAATGCATTTTTTAAATCCAGATGTTTAGTTTCTGCATTATCATTTATGTCTTCTGCTTTCAATAAGATACATGCAATAGCTAAAAAAATGCTGTTGCACTGATATACTGTATGCAGTACATGATATACCAAATGTGTGTTTGTTTTTAATGCTTAGCAGTTCTCAGTCATTGGGCAAGTGGAACTTTTTTAAAATTTTATTTTAATTAGGAAAAAAAGGAAAATCCTGAATCCATTTTAAGAAAATAGTTTCTCCTCTGGTATCAAAAGGTTTGAAACATTGGTAAAGTGCAAGTTTTCCGGGACACAATGAGAAGTGACTCCATGTAAAAATACTGACCCAATTTGTATATCTTTTGCTTCACAAATATGGACTTGCAAGACAAAACAAATGTGCTATAAGATGGCATTTTCTAAGGAAATACTTACGTGCCTAGGAGATACTAAATTTATGTTACTGTAGGATAGATTAATTAAATACCACCTCGCCATTACAGCAAAGAACATATTTGTTTATTTTATTACATGAAATAGACACTTTCTCTAGACCAGTAAGAGTTGCAAATAGATATAACAAGCATGGGTTTGTGTTAAAAGACAAAAGAGCAAACATATAGTATAGTATTTCAAGACAAAGCAAAATAAATGAAATAAATAATTTTTTCCATTGTTAGAATTTCACAAAATAGATGCAAATTCAGAGTTAATCATATCTGGAAATAAATGAAACTGAAAGAGGATGCTCTGTACCAAAGAAAATTTCGTTTGACAATGTTAAATAGGTAGCTGGGATCTGCTGGGAATACATACCTTGGTTTCATCTGACTGACCTCATATCATTGCTATGGCACATAACTACACCTGACAGGTCATTGATTTGGCAGTATGTAAAGTGGATCCTTAAGGAAATAACTTGGCAGAGAGCAGCTTCCCATGTTTTTCACATTCCCACAGCAAAAATTCAAGTCCCTATCGTAGTATTCATCACATAGAGAGAGGAAAGAAAAAACAACACTCTTACAAAAGGCTTTATACACAGAAAAGATGGTTAGCAACAGCCTCACATGTCAATTAACAGACTTCAGGTCTCTGATCACAAAAACGACAGAATAATATTGATTCCAAATTTCAATATTTTTTTTTCCTCTTTTCAGCTCAGCTTTCAGCCCAGAACTCAAATAATCTTAACACTTTTCATGCTTAGTCCTTGATAATTTTGCCAAAAGTATGCAGCGCACACACGTGCACAATAACAAAACCAAATTAGGATGCTATTTATTCTGCTGCCACAAAAGCAATTTTACTCTACTTTGTGCCACCAAATGTACCACAATGTTTTCATCACCAAGTTAAAGAGAGTATGGCTAATGGCTTATACAGTCCTACTGCACAAGAACCCTATTCAAACATTTGCTCAAGTCATGCATGGTTTTAGTCACATGCATAATAGCCTACAGACAAAAGGCACAAGAGACAAGGAGGGCTTTATGTACCAAACTGAAAGTAGTATTTCCCTGTGCTAATACTATGTAAACAACAGAGAGGTGCAGGATATCATATTAACATGATTTTTTTTGTAAGAGAGAAAGAAAGATTAATCAATTCCTTAAAAACTACAGTACCTGTGTTTGGAGAGAACATACACATAAACAAAAATGGTAACAAGAGACAAAACATTGATTTAGATGATGCCAACATGAAAAAAAAAACAAACCAAAACAAAACAGTGGTTTTTACATGTTTACAATAAACTAAATTATACTACTTTAACATAGATTAATCAAAAAGCTTTTTGTCAGGATACGAAAGAGCCAAATTTTGGGTTTTTTGTCAGATGGATGGACACGCTCACAATTTCAGGAAGAGACATAAATAGGGAAAACATCACTATATATTGAAAGAAGAGTGTTCAGTGATAGCGTACTTCAGTGCCCAATTCCTGCATAAAGCCTTATGCATTAACACGGGGGTACTGCTCTGGAGTCAACACCACCCATAAGGTGTCACCCCAAGAGACAAGAGTAGGGAGAGGGAAACCATTAGGCAAAAATCATTAGGCAAAATCATCAGTTGATGTAAACTGACAGGACACTCCCTGCCCAACCCCCCCAGCCTTCACAGCAGCCAAAGCTGCACTTCACGATAGCAGACAAAGATGACCACAAAACTATGAATGAAATCAGAGTAATCTGACCATATTCACGGACTGGACATCCAACTCTTCTATGAGTCTAGATGGCAGGTCACAGTCAACAGGGCTGTCTCAAATCAGATGCCTACTGTGTAACACCAGACTGGTTTTGGGATAAACTGTGCCATTTTCCAAGCAAAAAAGCAAAGGACCCATAGGGGATGCAGTCCTATGGATCAAGTTCTTGTTTCCAGCAAGAAGACGACATAATGTACCTCTTCTACATGGTTCAATTATTCAGGAGTGCCAATAAAATTAAATGTTTAGAAAAGCCCAATCTTTGAATCTTGTTGATACAAAATGTTGCCTTAAAATATGCGTAAGTCATACAGATAAAATACACCTGTACCATTTCCATCTGTAGATTCTGAAGCATGGTGTGAATGAGATCAGTATCAGTATTCTCATTTTCAAACAGAAATCAGCATATCAGGACAAGGGAAGTGAACTTGCCCCTGTCACTCAGCAACATGAGAATGAACCAAATGCTTTGTAGAGCAAAACTTTCTGAGTCCAAGTATCCTATCTACAAGAATGTGTCATCTCCCTCAACACCAGACTGGGACCCCAGCTGACAAAGACCTCTCTATGGCAAAGAAAGAGCTGCATAATTCTACAAAGCAGTGTGAAATGGAAGTGCATTCCACACTGGAAAAAAATGTTAATTTATAGAAATGGAAACTTTCATGGGAATGGCTTACTTTTGATAAAAGGTTCAGAAGGAAATGGTTTCTCAGGTCCAGAATAAAATTTTGATTCAAAATGAATGAGAGAGGTCCCTAAAATAGCTTCATAGTTTGAATCTCCATGTACAGTGTGAGTATTTCCCAATTAATATTTCATACTCAGGCAGTTTTCACACAGCTCTAGAAGACAGACTGGTGGCATGAGGTCAAGGGAAGAAGGGCTTCAGCTTAAGCCTTCTGCCTCCCATTGAATGCCTCATCAAAAAGCTATTAACTGTTCTGGTGTATTTATATCTGGTTTGCGTGTGGCACACAGCTTCAGTGTCAGGAGGACTGAATTTTTGAGGTGACATTTTTCAGATATTCTTCCAAGTGTTAATGCCAGATGATCTTGACTTATTCATTGCATGGGAATAAGAGGTCAACAAAATCCTCCCCCCGCCAAAAAAAAAAAAGAAAAACCCAAATAACCAACAAAACACACAAAAAAGCCATATGCCCTTGTTGGGATACAGGATGATGCACTCTTAGGAGGAAGCAGAGCTGCTGATCTGGCAGTTAGATACCAGCACTGCCCTTTGCAGAGTGTTTTGCTGGATAGCTATCTGGCTGCTGCACACACAGATACACCCTCTTCTAAGGGAACACCACTATTCCTACACAATGCATTTTTTTGCTTCTCGTATCTTTTACATATTGCTCCAAAACCTGAGCCTTGTTAAGAGATTATCTCTACTTACCACTACATGTAGAGTGCTTCATTGTCAACATATTTTTTCAGGCTGGCTATCTGTGTGCACTAGCATTTCTAAAATTAAACCAAAAGTTTAACATATGTGAAGCGGCAGTACCATTAAATGTACCCTCAGGAATTTGAACTATTACAGAAGAATCAGCAATATTACCGTTAAGATACCCGCCGCAGCCTGCAGTGAGTCACGGCTCCGTCAGTCGGTGTGGTTGTGTTTGCGATGGGTTCAAACTCCCACCAGAGCCACCCAGAAAGCCTGGCAGTCCCCAGAGCCTGCCCTGCCCATCATGTTATTTTCCTTTTTCCTATTCCCAGTTGGGAACAGTTGACCGGTGGTGCCCCTGGCCACCCGATATCAGCAACAGACAAGAAGCAAAGGAGGAAAACTTTGCCGGGACTCCAGATTTCTGGTCTTTCCTCCCGTGCCAGTTTGAGTCACTTATCCAGACTGACCCTTGGATGAGCCTCATACCACCATTTGCAGCATATAAGCCTATAGATAGTGTTTGAACAAGGCAAATGGAAGCGTGTTAAAGCTTGAAACTAAGGTTTTGACCTTGGCTTAACATTGGTGACAACATACCCAGATACAAGATAACAGGCCGCTCCTTTATTTACCATCGTACAAGGCATGCAGGTATATTAACCTTAAGATTGCTCTTTTAGTACTGACAGAAACAAATCACGTACTAATAAGTGAAATTTCCCATTAGCTTTTAACACTAAGCTCTGTGGAGTGAAAATACAGTCTCTCTGAAAGCCAGGAATGAAACTATCACAAGCTTAACTGAATTGATCTTCAGGTTATAAGAGCTACGAAGTACATGAAGAAGTAGTTTTTCATTTTCTTTAGGGATTTAGAGAAAATCATGAGAACACAGGTGAAATTACAACTGAGGTTTTGTTGTTGAGATTTTTTTTCCCTTTTGTTTGCAAAAATAAAAATAAAACACTTAAAAACCTCTTTCAGAGATACCAAAAGCTTTGCAAATTTGGATTAAATTGAGTGAATGAATTTGACAGGCTGAAATGAGGAAAAAAATCAGAAACATAGAAACCTTTGCTTTCCACATTTTCTAGTCAAACCACGTAGGTTTCTGATTTTAGGATGTTTTCATTCAGAAAGCTGCTAAAGCTTTTTACAAGCAGTAAGAATTTTAGCGGATTTTGCTTTTGGGCAATTTGAACGTTTTTTTCCACTGTGTGGTTTGACCCCTAAATACATAATTTATGTAACATCGATTCTTTAGATTATTTATTATGACATAACACTTGTATAACCCTGAGAAACCAGCAAGTTCATGTTTACCGTGAACCTAATGCAGGAGAAGAATGTACAAAGCTGGTCGCTCTCTCCGGCGTTCACATCTCTCTCGGCAGTTCCTCACCACTACCCAAAAGCGGTGTGAAACTATAACGCTGTCCACAGAAAGAGCTTTCTAACAAGCCTGGGCTGTCTGATGACACAAATCTGGTGTAACATTTGTGGCGTTGCTCCCCAGGGCTGCTCCCAAGGCACATTTCTGCGGGAAGAGCCATAAAAAGGCACGGGATCGTGGCTTCTAAGAGGACAAAGCGGCTTCTCTCACCACCAAGACGGTAACGCACGAGATTTCAGGTCCCTGAAGTCCTTCTAGTCAAGCACGCCGAATTCTTTCAGTATTGCAGTTTAAGCCCATTTTTAAATGGCTACTTCCACCATCACAGCTGCAGGACAAAGACGTGCACCAATATGGGCAAAGATGACTATTTTGTATCAAGGAGCGTGGTCAGAAAAAGACGTCCAGGGCCTTTACTTCAGCCCCCTTCCCCTCACGGTGTTGCAGGAACTATATCATATGGCCTTTTTCACAAAAGCTGATGGGAATCTCTATGGATCTTTTATTGAAGGAAAATAACAAAAAGTAATATTCCTGGCAAAAGGTGATTTCTGAGCCACCAAAAGGCCTAAACAAAATGTTTACATTAAACCCAACCGCAGCTTTAAGCTTCCAAAATTAACTGTTCCCAATCATGACAATAAAATGCAGGGAGAACCATCATATGCTTATTAATGGAGCATCTGCAGGACTGAACACAGGAATCTCTTCCATGGATCTGACCGGCTCACAAAAATGCCCAGGTTACAAGAATTTGGATCTGTTCAATAGCGATTGACATATAGTGTGAAAAAGTGGCTGGTCCGGGTAGAAGACCAGCTTCTTGTTCATTCAGGCTTCTTGTCTGAATTTATATTTAAGCAAAAAGAAATCAAATATGAGTTCTGTAACTGCTGAAATAAGAAATACACCGCAGTTAAGACGGCTGGATAACCTGTGTTCCTCTGCTGCCCCTACAGCAGACCGCACTACCATAAGTTTTGGTCAACATATGCAAAATGCTACTGCCTTTCAATCACACCTATTGAGCTTATATATTCCTTACTTGGGGGACCCTCTCCTCCTAGAAGCTAGAGCCCAATCTTGGTTTTCATTTCTAGTCACTAACGTACTTATGAAAATAAAAAAACAAGATCAGTCATGCTCCTGTCTTTCAGTACTGTGGTCCATTCTGAAATACTGTACTCAACGCAGAGAGGGTCAAAAGCCACGAGGAACCTGATGCAGGTAACTAACTAACTCATTTGCCACTGTGAGGTGGCAAAGTATGCTCTGCACTTGTGAGATGCATTTGGGACTCTAATACGTATTTAAATGTGCATTGAAACAACTGTCCTTTGTAGACGTTCAGTCACTTTTCCTATATAAACTCTGGGCGTGTTTTTGTTTCCCTTTTGTATTTACCTGATCCTCTACTCACTAAACTGTGAGCTCAAAATGATAACGCAACCTAAGCAAAAAACAGGCATCAAAGCAATGAAAATGTTATTTTTGAAAGGTAACAATTTCAACAATATCAAATAAGCAGGAAAAGCACCTTTGCCTTTCAGATTCCTTGAGCACCTCTCCCCTTCTCTCCAGGCTTCCTCTACCAGTTTGGGTGAACGTACAAAAGAGTTCTTTTTCATAGTACTATCTGTATGCTATTTTATGTCTGCTCAGAGCAGAAGTTTTCTTATATTCCTTCACTGCCATAGTAATAGAGGGGTTGACTACACTCAGAAAGGTGGAGTAACACCAAGTATTTTGAAAGGCATAGTTTATAGGTATATATAGATTGTTTAATTATGCAACTTTTTTAAAGAATCAGAGCTGAAAACAACTTAGTGACCCTTGAAAACAAAGGAAGTGTCTCTAAATGTGTATGCATCATAGATGTTAATGGAAGGAGGGTTCTTCCTCTCTAAGAAAAGGCTGATCCCTAAATGCTCTTATAAAATATTTAAGTTTTTGGTTTTTTGGTTTTTTTTGTCAGGACAGCTGCAATAAGGCACAGCTTGGGAAGAGGGTACAAAAAGAACTGCACACCTTTAATGAACCTTAGACCTATATACAAAGAATTACTTCCAAGACAGCATGGCATGGCCAGTTACTGCTCAGGGAATGCAGGGAAAAGTGAGAAAATGCCCAAAATACAGAAGCTTAAGCACTTGTAAACTCAGAGTTTAAGGGCACAAAAAAAAGGGGGCTAATGATCTAATGTTTTCTTTACTGTTCTATTGTTTCAACCTCTCATATATCACAGACCTCCACATTTCATCCAGTTTTTCTAATTACAAACTTACTAACTTATGTTTAACTTAAATATATCTTCCAGAAAGTCACATGTTCTTGATTTGCAGCCATCAGGAAATGAGGCCCTTGGTTCCTTTGGTGGGCTGCTCAAAGGATCACACCATCTTTGTGAAAAATGCGTAATCTACTTCCAAAAAACGCCTGGATTCAGGCACTTCCCAAACTTCTCATTATGTCCCTCTCCATAAGGCTGTGGGATTCTTGGTCACCCAGTATTTGATGCTAGGAAGGTTCTTTCGGGCTGTTAAGTGGTTTCTCAGTCCTGTCCTTTCTTGCAGTCCAGTCCTGCAGCTTCCTAGCATCCGTCACGCCATGTCGCAAAGTAAAATCACACCTCTCCTTCCCCCGAATGTTAAACACGTAAGGGTCTCATTTTCCGCCCTAACATTGTGCTGTTAGCTGCTACTCTTCCTCATCTGCCGAGCTGCAAATTCATTCCAGCCACTGGACAGAGGACCTGTATTTCTTACTCCTAATTGAATGGATGACTTCTTTGCATATGTTTCAATAAGGTCAAATATAACATAAATGGACTGCTTATCAAGCACTATAGATCACTCAGTATCAGCACTTTATTGTCCTTGTTTTATGCTCCTCCTAATTGTGGCATATAGGCATTTTAAGAGCAGAGATTTTATATGACTTTTCAAAACACTAATGAAAATCTTTAATAGCACTTTTACAGTGCTTGTCCCTGCAGAACTTGACTGGAAACATTTCCATTCAGTGATGAGTCTCCATTGACGTTCTTTGTGAGAACAGCCAGTTCTACTCCATTTATTGTGTTCCATGATACATTACACAGTTCTTAACAAAGCTATTATGACTGGAAAAAGTATCCAAACAAATGAAAGCTCTGTATGTTGGAGCACCAAGGGACAAATCCTCTTCTCTCTAAAATCAAGTAGAGCCTGGGAATGTTCTTTGTTGGGAGCAGGAGCAGACTCAATCTAAAAAAATTAAACCACAACTCACTCCTATACTGCCAGACACACAGAGGAAATTAATTTGCAGGAATCAACAGCATCTTTCCCTCTAATCCAAGGTAACAATAATCTATTATATATAATCTGAATGACATTAGTCAACTGAGAAAGTTTTTAGTGGATTTAACTAAAATGACCCATTAGCATGCACAAATATAGACAGCAAGCCAAGAATAAATAGCAATTTACTTTGAAAAACAAAACAAAGCAAAACAAAATAACCCACAATTATTTATTTCTAAGTGTATTAATTTACAAGTGGGATAAATTCACACCATGACCATATTAAAGGATCATCATGCAAAAAGTACCATACTGTGGGGGTTTGTGCAGTCACTGAATATCCAAACATTCAGCTGAAAGGTGAAGTTTGATTATAATTGTGCAATAAAACGCACAATGCAAGATAAAAACAAACAGAACCCTCCTACCATTTAAAAGAAAAAACAAATGAAAAACTTATGAGAAACAACGAAAGTCGATGGGCTTGTGTGCTGCTGTGAAGATGAGCCCACTGCCTGGTCCTTTTCCCCATCACTGATCTTAGAACTTTTAGGTGGACAGAAACAGGAGTAGGAGGCAGCCTTATTTACAACAAATTAAACGAAAGATAAGGTGGTGTTCAGTTCACTACCTAAACCAGGGACACCTCTAAGAGTCTATCTATTGCGCTCTGCTCCTTTAGTGACCCTGGCTGCCCTTGCCTCCCATGACCAAGCATTTTCCGTGCCATGAGACAGTCCTGTTTCACAAGATGCTGAGTCAATAGGACCATCCTCCTGGTTTCATGGAGCAAAAAGAAAACAAGCACTTTAGCAGAGTTTAGTAAGAGAACATGTGGGCAGCCCCTGTCGCTTCCAAAATTTATTTCACTATTTTATAACAGTGATGTTTAGAATTGCCCTGGCTCCCCAGCTGCCTTTCTGGATTTTAGAGCCCCGAAGCTTGGCAGCAGTGTGCCTCTCTTGCACAAAAATGGATGTCTGAGAAGACAAAGATAGCAATAATCTGGAACTGTGTAAGAAAAAACAGCTGTAAGCTTATTCTGGCTCTTTATGGTTCACTGTTGATAACTTCACCAGCGGGTTACAAAAAGTAAACAGGTATGTGATCTCTAGCTACTACATAAAAGTAATGTCATGTTATGGTACTGGGAAAAACACTCAAATGGCACAAGCAGTCTTTGCAAGACTGCAGAGTACTACAGGTGGCATCTATCGCCCGGTGGTGTTTTACTCGGAAAAACAATCATGTTAAACCGGCAGAGACTCCCTTCACCAGGCACTTCCCGGGATGCAGCGAGAGTACGTCCCTTGCACTTTGGTAGCCACTATCAGAAAAACGCTTTTCTATTCCTCCGCAACGCCACCTGAAAGAAGCAGAGAGACCTTGTCCTGCCCTGAGATCCCTCAAACTGTTTATTGTCAGCCTGATACTCCTGTCTAAACCATGGCACAGCTGAGCTGGGGGTATCATTCATCTGGCAGAGCTACAACCCCGACAGCCACGGCTCAAGAGCCGGAGTCCAGCTGGGTTCCCCACAAAACCTGGGGCTGCTGCCCACTTCAGTGCATTTTACCTGTAAATTCAGAGTAGCTAATACAAAAAAACACGTGTGTTTAGGTCCTGTTAGAGCACTCTTTTCTCAAGGAAGCTGCACTTAAAATGTCCAGTTTTATGCTTAGCGAACTTAACTTTATTAGCAATTACACTGACGTCAATCCAAAGTGAATCCCATGATTTCAAGTGAGTCATTTTACTTTGACACTAAACAGCAGAATTTGTCCTCTTTGTGTTTGGGAGCTGGCTTTTGAAAACTGAGAGAAGCATGAGATGAGGACTGAAATAAATACTTATTTCTTCTTTACATCAAGAAAATAATACAAATAACAAAATTCCCTGGGGAACAGTGTGTATGCCCACAAACACAGAGCATGGGAAGCTGCCCCGGGACGAGCCAAACCCCGCCACTTCTCAGAAATAAATTTCCACCGTTCCAACTACTCAAGCACATGTTCCCGAAATTCAGGAAGCATATTGCTAATGATTTCCTCTAAGGTACTGCAATTCCAGTGGATTTCAAAATGAATGTGTGAGCAGAGTAAGCTATTCTTCATTTGGGGCATTAGGCATTAATAAAATAGTTACAGGTATCTATCTAATCAATATATTGCAAGTTAAAGCACATTAAATAATCACATGTAGGACCGTTCAGAAGGAAAGGGTGAGACTCACCTAACTGGATGGAGTCGGCGATATCTGAGCAAGCTCTCACTCTCTTTCTATGAAGAAGAGAACCCAGTGCATATGCCAGAGTGCATCCCTTCTAGCCTAGGACACGGACATCAGTTTGAGGATTTTCCCATGAAGGGTCTGTTTCTCTTCATCGACCACCCGGAGAGCATAGGGAAGAGGTCTCAGACTCAGGCATGGAGATGACTGGAGAGAGTTAATGTTGGGAGAGGGAAGCCAACAGGCCATGGAGAGGCATTCTCAGCTGGATGCAGGGAACTAATAAAGAGGTGACAAGCTTCTCTGAAAGCATTTTCTCCACCTGTGGATCAGTCTCTCCAACTCCAGCTAAAGATCAACCAAATTCATTTCAATTCAAATTGATGACACCTATGTCACAGTTAGTTCAGCAAAGGACGTTTGTTCATGGCTTGAATATTTTGTAATGAGATTTAACGTGCCCTAACACCAGATTTTCATTTGACTTTCCACCCTCCAGTGTCTTCAGTTCCCTCCTCTCATTGCCATTTCTCCAAAGGGCAGAACTTCCAATAAAAAGCCTAAGTATAAGAATTCTCCCCATTTTTCCAGGGAGAAGGACACAGGGTGCTTTCTTGCCATTGGTTGTCCCTACAACTTTTTTTGCATAAATATTAGGCAATAATAATTGTTTAACCATACCAAGGCATTTGCAGAAGCTTCTCACACATTTTATGCCACTCCAATCTCTTCTTTCATAGCAATGATTTAGGTTCTTGTATATTTGCGTGGATGCACCTTTATGTACGTGCAGCGTGTAACTGAACTGTTAAACATTTTTAATAACCTGACCATTCTTGAGAAGGCAAGGCAGTGTGCAGCCCCACCACGGGGACAGCCAACCAACCACAATTACCTCTCCCCGAATAATTTCCACTGAAAAGGGTTCGTTCTTTAGAAATCATTAGCCAAAAAGGCCTTTCTGCAGTTCATATTATACCCTACCACCACCACACCGATAGAATAACTGCCTTCTCCATCCCTGCAGCTCCCCTGGCCGCTGACCTCATGGTATCTGCAGCCCAGGCTGGATCCACGCTGCCTACAGCTACATCTGGAAAGCAGACTGCAGAGAAAATAATCACTTGAGAACCTAATTCCAGCAAATCAGCACTGCCATTTATCTTGGACATGAGCAATATATAGCAACGGTGGAGGCAGTCGAACACATACCAAACTCAAGGACCGTGAAGATGAAGGATAGGATTATCCACTGAATTGTGAATGTGCAAAGTCAGTTTCCCAAAGCACCACTGCCGTGCTACCTAACAAGCTGGTAACATGAACAGAGCGGTGCCCCGCATTCCTGAAGGTGTCTTAAAAGCAGCTGTACAATTCTTGTAAGGTTTCTAGCAAGGACGCTTAGTTCACAAGCAAAATTTGCCAGGCTTATTAGCACAGGAGCCTGGGGCAATGAGATATAGAATAAATGGAAACTTTCAAATACACACAAGGAAGAGGTAAGCTAAAATTAAAAGCTTGTTGGGTTTTTTTCCCCCTGTAAATTCCCTCGTTTGTCCTCAAGGACAGCGTATAAATGTGTACGTTACAGCCCATGTGATCAGACACTCTCTCAAGTACTATAAACAATGGGACTGTGAGTCATAATTAAGCTGGAATCACATTCAGTTCTTTCCCACTGACTCACCGTATGGATTATTTGTCTGGTCTTTTGCTCTCTCCACTCCCTCCCCTCTCCCACAGATCGTCCACGTCCCCTTCCCAAAATTTCAGCTCGAGCGCGTTTGCTTTGCCCATCCCAGCTCCGGCGGGCAGGTACCACGAGCAGTCTCTCCCCTCGTCCGGGCTGCCAGCTCCCCAGCAGAACCCACCGCGGCTCGGGCGTCGTGGTCTGCCGTGACCCAAACCGACCAACCCGAACCACTTCAGCTAATTTTGAGCAAGAGTCCGAAGAGCCATTTCTTGCCGCCCCACCTACCAGGAGGGGAATTTCTGGCAAAGTGGAGGAAGGAGTGGGTTTGGATAGTTACACATCTTAACCCGCTGCAGCTAGGTCAGACCTAGCAATGCATCAGTCAAAGTTGTCGTCTTTCATTTAAAAGAAAAAGGTAAAGCTAGTTCCTAGCCTTCACGGTCGTAGAAAAAAAATGTGTTGAAGTTATGACTTCCAAATCTTCAAAGGCGGATTGTAAATAAAAGTGCTGACATTTATTGCTTTTAAGCAAATCACATACTGGAGTGTGACTCATGAACATTGGAACTGGCAAGCAGCGAGGCAATCATGTTGAGAATGAGATCATGATGCAGTAGGTGTGCAGCATTCTCTTTTCAGCCTATTCACTATCTCTATTCTACAGTAATAAAGAGGAAAGTTTCTTTTCAGTCAATAATAAAGATTTTAATGTGCCTTCCAGTACCTATGGAAATAATGAAAAACACATTTCTGTTTCACTGAGAAAGCTTTTGACACATACTTGATCTCATAAAATACTGAAGGGCATGTGACGTATTCACATGAATAAGTCAAAAGGCTTCACGGTACTTATAACGGTAAAATGAGGAATGTGCAAAGGCTGGGGTCTTAGATTTTAAAAGTGCGGATCACATCGGAACTCCAATCTGCCTTTTACTGATTGTAAACTGCTCACAAAGGGATGCTCCTGTAGATAAGGGGGTGTACCAAAAAGGGGCAAGAAAAGGAAATCAGCATATTTGTACTGCAGAATTAGTCATGGGGTTACATCGGTTTGATAATTCAGGAGACATTTTGCACACATATCATCTTGGCTTGGACTTAACTTCAACTTCGGTAAACTCTGCGAATAGCGATTTCAAATTTGAATGACGTGCACATATTTTTCTACTGAATAATTGCAGAAACTATCCCTTTCAATATTCAGAGACAGTGTTCTGCTGTTGATGATGCAGGACTTGTCAATTCTGCAAGCAACAAGCTTTGAAGATAGTCACAGGAACATTTGGGTAAACAATCAAGCAGATATATTTGCTCAGCTGTCCTTCTGAAAAGTACTTACATATTTGCAACATGGTTTTTCTCAGTTGTATTACAAAAGCCTCACCCATGATAAATATATCCAGACAACAAATAAAGTATGATAAATATCATCAAAATTTTGAGTCTGGTACCTTCGTCACCCAGAAACAGATCCTTTACAAACATGGAACTAAATTTATCATTTGCTTTAATGTCATCATGATTCAGACTGATACTGCCATTTCCACTGCCTTATTTTTTCCCTACCGATCTGAAGTCTACAAACAGAAAGACCTTATGCTGACTGCAAGCTGGGGAGTTAGATGATAAGCTGTAAATGACAAAGGAAGCAAGCAGTTAGGTGTTAAAAAGAGATTATTGTAATGCAAGCTAAATTTAGAGGTGGAACTGCAGAGGTTGGTTAGTATCGCTAGTGTAACTTTATAGGATTAGGTGTACCACACGGGCAGGTTGATTTTATTTTGCAGTTATGATGTAAAGCCTTTCAGACTTGTAAACAAATTTCTAATTTACACCCTATAGAACTCGTACCAGACAGAAGCAACTGTTCCTGTGTACCCCCCTAGTGAAGGGTGCTAGGCTCAATCAGAATGGACCTTTTGCTGATTGTTCAGACAACTGCTTACCAGAAACCAGAGAAATCTCTCTCCTGCGTTACAAAGTATTAGCATGAATATACAATTAAGATTCTAAAAGTATCTTAGCTTTCTTTCCTTTCAGCCTGGTATTAAATTGATTAAAACGTTGCAAACATTCCTTTAGACAACTACAATTTGCTTTAAAACTCTACAGAAAATCTTGAAAATCTGCCTAGCTGAATAGCAAATTGAGTCAAGCTGCAAATTCACATTCAGAAAATTGAAAAATAGGAATGCATGTTCTTGTTAATACCAACGTATTAAGGCATAAAAAGTGAATAGGGAGGATAATTTTCCCCCATCTATGTGAATTTACAATCTCCAGAACACCTGCAGTGACCTGTGAATTAAATCACAGCAAGCAGGGACTTCAGGATGACCCACTAAAAAAGACTCTAATAATTAAATATGTGTGTGTCTATATATATATATTTATACAAGAAATTTACATATGTGCCCCTGTGTATATACAAATAAAACTTGGTTTAAACTTCAATGCATGGAAGGAATGTTGTATTTCAATATAGTTCTTAAAGTACAAGAAACTCGTTAATTAACCTGTGGCGAAGACAACTCCAAAGACACCACCAATTATTACATGTTCTTAGGTTACAAAAAGCAATAATAATTGAATTTTACAGAACACAAACCAGCAAGGGCACACTGTTGGAATTTCTTAATTGCAGCCAACGTCAGCAGATGATACTACTGGTACTAGAAATCTGTCTTGAAGCTGATCTTGGAGTTAGAAGCTGTACCCAAGCCTTAGCTCCATGTTATAGCTCTTTAGGAACCCAGCTGTGAAAGCTGGGCAGCATCCCCAGCCCTGCCCCTGTTGTTGGGCATTTCAGACATTGCTGCTCCTTGCAGATATTCAAGGCCGCTCCAAGAACACTGAAGTTCTCCTCCCTTGCGTCCTTAACAATGCTAACAGATTCATTTGTTTATCATTTTATTCCGTTATATAATCAGCACATAAAACAATCTCGCTGGATTTTACAATGCCCCAGAGAAACTGCAAAGCTAGAGGCCATTTCCTGACATCCAGGAGGTAAAAGCATCAAATAAAGCTACACCTCTCAAGAAAACTTTCAAAGAGTGTTGCAAGCCGTGATGAGACACTGAGCGGCTGATCACAGGAATCACAAGGTAAAAAGACTTCCCTCTGCAAAAACGTACTTGGCATTCCCTCAGCCTGGGATTTTTCTCATCCAGTATCCTCACAGTCCTATTTCCCTTCCTCGTATGTCGGCACGGGTCACTTTCAGTGGAGAAAACCTCAAAACTTGAAGATGCAGCATTTTCCTTGTTTTCCTTAGTTGCGAGTCGCTTCTTGCCAGCTTTGCAGTGACAGAATTAACGCTACAAGGGCAAAGATGGGCTGTCACGCATGCGGCGTTACTGCTCGTGTGGATTTCTGCCCAGCAGCTGGGAGGAAATGTTCTTCTTGTTCAGACAAAAATATCAAATGGTTGGGAAATAAGGAGTTAGGAAAAGCTGTATATAAGGTTAGTGCTAGAGGAACACAAGGGCGCAGAAGACTTAGCCACTAAGAAAATTCCACTGGACATTAAGTTGCCATAATTTAGATCTGTTCATTTATGGTAAGTCAGCCATTTTACTGTTGACCTACTTTGCATCAGCAATAATTTGTCACAGTGCATTCTCCAACTGCTACTGAAAGAAAGGTTGAAACCATACATTAAGAGCATAGTGTCAAAGCAACTGATGTTAATTATACCCTGCAATTCCTATGTTGATGAAATTGTCACTGCTAACCATTAATACAGCATTTACTGTCTAAGCCCAGCTTGCTCTACCAACCCTTGAAAGCCACTGAATTAACATCCTGCTTCACAATGTTCACTTTATGCCACATTGGAATGTAAATCTGAAACATGTAAAAATAACCTCTGCTATTACACCAAGAATGTGTAAATATACATTCCTTTTTAGGAGAGCTATTTATCTCCAGTCTATACATGTTTCACTCTTTAAACTAAAACCAGCTTTAATGTTCTTCAGTCAAGTGGCAGCTTTTGCCAATACAAACTATTTTCCCTAAAAATTATGGCATCAAGTAGAGGAAACTTTGGAAAATGTAGAGTGCTACTTGATTTATGGAAATTCAGAAATAAGCTTTACATAGATACACAAAAAAGAAAAGCAGCAATGTTCTTCATTTTATTCATTGCTAACCTGCACAATAACAAGAGATCGTATTCTCCCAGCATAAGTAAGCAAGGTTAATTAGAAGGACACCTTATGCGGATTTAGTGTTCATGTTCAGCGACATCTGCTTAATTTGGTGACAGAAATGTTTACAAGCATCAGCACGAACCAACCACTCCGGGAGCATTAACCGGATTCTTTATGGTTTGCACATTAGTAAACTGTTTTGTAAGGTCCTACTGCTGCAGTACAGTTCCCCCTGCTTCTAAATTATCTCTCAATCTACTCTTTTTTACCTATTTAAATTGAAGGCCGTCGAGAGCGTACAGGCTTAACATTTAGCCTTCAGAATTGCCATCACTAGCTATGACACGAGACGGCACATCTTGATCTTCTGATCCAAGGAGACTCTTTTTAGTGATGAATAGGAGAGACGTTTTTATCCTATGAACTGATTCAATACAAGATGACAACAAAAGTAGAAGCTGGTGATGGTATTTTCACATCAGAAGAGTGCCTCACATTGGTTATTTCCAAATTCTCATGTAGACTGATAGAACAAACCAATAATAACAAAATCCTGTGGCACAATGAGGCCTGTCACACAGATCTACCAGAAAATCTTTGCAGAGTCAGCAGAAAAGTAGAAGACCAAGATCAGCATTATCAGTGATTGAATGAAAGCCCTCACATCTCTATTCAGACCTAAGAGTGACCCCAAGATCTACAGGAAGAGAAAGACCATGGTCTGAACGACTGCTTAAGCCAGATGTACATCTCCAGAATAAGCAGGAAAAAAACACACAACTGCAAAGAGAACAGAGCAACAGAGATTCTTACAGGATACACATAATACAAGTCTTTATAGGAGGAGCATCGTTACCAAACATGAAATACAAAAGCAAACTCGAGTGCATAGGATGTGATACCACACATAGCACAGCGGGGGAACATGCTGTGAGAAAAAGAAACATTTGCTCACCTGACATAAACTAGGAGGCAATTGTACACTTTAAAAAGACATTCACTGAATGGTCAACAAGTCTTAGCAGACTGGTCCGTCAGTCTAAGAAGAGCTGTAACATTAAAGCTGCAAACAGCTGAGCCTGCCCTCAGAACACCAACAGAACAACAGGATTATTCAGTGCTTCACAAGGAAAGTCCAACTAATTTAACTAATGTGCACTGGGCAAGCAGGTCTTGAATCTTGCTCTCTCATCTCTAGTATTTGCGTTAAAATAAAAGCCTTGCTGGTTTCATAATGGCACCTTAAATGAAATTCAGAAGTGGCAAGCATTTAGCTTAGTGCACTGTTTGTTCTACCTGCACCAAAACATAGGATTGGCAACAGCCTCCTCTTACAGACATACTCCATTTCTCTCAGGAGTCCTTCGTATGCCCTGCCGCCACAGTATGCTAAGTACTTTCAAAATCAGACAAGGGCACATTGTGTGATATTTAAATTCCAGCTGGAAGAAATCCCAACAACTCTGAGGACACAGGTTGTACCAATTACTAGTTACAGCTGCAGTTAAAAATTATGTCATGAATGAAAGCACCCTACCGTAAAAGGACTAAAATCTTAACCATCTAAGGGAGCAGGCTCATTCTTGGTTCAGTGTCACATGCCGGCCTCGCAGATGGAATACTTGTTGCCTCGCAAAGCTATGCTTAACTTATCAAAAAGAAAGTACCGACAGCTGATGCTTTCATAATGTGCATGTCAAAGACCAACTATACAGCCACCCTTTCTGATGCTGTTCGTACTGTGCAGCAGAAAAGACTATAGGCAGCACCATGATACACCAAGCACAGCTCAGTCAGCAACGAGCTTCATGAGTTTAATATAGCTTTACACAAAGCCAAGCTCAACGTTTTTCTATTTGTATATACTTATGCTGCTTGCAGACACATAACCCAACAGAAATGTCTTTGAGTACTCCTGTTGCTTGAATAAATATCTTGCTTACAGACTTAACAACTTGAAAGTGTCATCTTAAAAATAGTGGAATTTTTAAGGTATCAAGATGTGAACCTAAACTTTAACTCTACACATGAGTAACCCTTGTGCTGTAAAGCAAGCTCATTCTGAAGCTTTGGTGATAGATCTCTTATTGCCAGATCCAGATCCTGAGCAAGCTCTTTAAAGTTCCCTGCTTCAGGAGCACTTATGCTTCCACCAGTCTATGCCAGAAAGTGATAGTACTGGAGAAGCCCTAGCAATGCTTTGAAGTGCTGAATGTTGACATACATATGCAGATCATGGTAAAAATAGTATTTGTAAAGCTGAACTTTCAAAAAAAAAAAAAACCAACACCAAACAGTGGGAAAGAAATTGATAAAAAAAAGTAGACAGTTCCATCTTATATTTTGCTTATATATAATCAGTTATAGCACAGATCAGAAGACAAAGGTTTGGACTGGAGATACAACACATTACTATCGCCACACTGTAAAGGCTCATAGTTGAGCAGGAGCTGCCACAACGCATGGCAAGTATGAAGCTCAGTTCTATGCATAGCTAGCAAGTTTAGTTGGCAAGTAATGATTGTTTTCTTTTCCTTCAGAGCAACAGCTGCAGTTCTCATAACTGAAGTGACCAAGTTGGGTAGGCCTTTTATTAAACACTCACTGAACAAAGTACACAGGAGGTAAGGAACAGAAAGTTCTTGAGTTTTACTCCAGCACTTTAACAAGTGTGAAGAAAGTGGTAAGGAATTTTTCTCAAGTGTAACTAACCGCTGTGCTGTATACAAATGACATTAGTGTGGTGCTTAAGTGAATCACATCTCCACATCATTCATTAACTTTGAATACACATATAAGTATGGGCTTCTCACTTTGCCTCAACCAACCTTTTAAGTTTGGGAAAAAAGATCTACATACCTTTTGTTGAATCCCATCTTAATGATTTCTAAAGTGAAAGTCTTGCATCTGAAGAAAGCAAAAGGCGAGCAACCTTTCTGTAGAGTGGTTAACCTGCTCTTAAGGCTAAGGGACATTTGTCCCAGAAACTCTTATTGAGCAGGGAATCCATCAGGGAGCAACTGAGAACTTGTGAGCAAGTAGGTCAAAATGGACATTTAGGTTTGCTATATCCTTCATCAGGAAGCCAAGTAAACTTTAATCCTCTGGATTTATTCAAGTCATCTCTGGTGGATGTTATTTCTGTACCTTTTCCTCATATCCTGGAATTACTGGCCCTGGAGTTATTTCCACATTGACTGATTTTAAAAGGTTTAAAGTGACATGTACATCATTGTGTTTCCCTAAACTTCCCAAGCATTTATATACGAGGTCTTCATTAATCCATGTCTGTACCACGTGTTCCCTAGCATCAGGGTGCCATTGATGCTCTTAAGCCTTTATAGTACCTATTTCATTTCTACTGTGAGACAAAAATAGTTTAACTGATCCTATGTAATCACGACAAGAGATTAATTAAAATGCCAAGATAGGAAACAATTTATTATAGAGAGAAGAAAAATTTCTCATCCAAAATATAGAAATCTGTACAACTTTGCCACAATCAATATACATGAACTGTACAAATTTACACCAGTTCATAATTTACCAAATAAAAGATGACTAACAAAGTTCACAAAATAGATGGTGGTTTGTGGAAAAGACTTTTACCCAATTAAGAACAAGGAAATTACAAACCAGACCTCCACTTTCTAAAAATAAGAAGTTTACTCAGTCTTAGAAAACTACAAGCTAGCAAATGTACAGATAGCTGGCTGGTGCTAACACCACAGTTCAGACAGTGTCTTTATATGGTCTTTTTAAAGCCTGTTGCCATGGCAGATTCTGATCACTTGCTACTTCTGAGGCCAATGTAAAGATGTGACCATTTCCCCAGGTCATCCTTACTAGTTTATCTTATGTACATTTATACATATTTGTAAGTGCTAGGTAAAAGTCTGAAAAATAAAATTTCCAGTACTATGGTGTTCATAACAATAAGTCTTGTTACTGAGCTGCCAAAAATGCTAACAATTAATAAATGTAATAGTGCAAATTTACTCTGCAAGACCTACTGCAGAGAATCACTTTATAAATACAGATTGGGGTTGAAAATTGGTGTAGAAATTAAGATGTCTTGGAGAAACTGACCCTTCCTAGATCTTCTTCACTCCCTAGCAAGTTGCAATCATTTTGACTCACAGGCTATTAAATCACTGAAAGGTACTGTCCAAACTATGGCACTGTCACTTTAAAGTATACCACTCTAATGCGTGCCAGATCTTCACAGCTGTGACATGGTTTAAATTCCATAATCCATCCCCAGAGGTGCCCACCCAAAGTAAAAACCAAATTTATCCATCCATTTTAAGGTGATCCATCCACAGACTATATCTTAACCTGATACAGTCATCATATTGTAGCTTTTGGAAGGGCTAGTTCTGCCCAAGAGAAGTTCCTCCTTACAGCTTATTCTGCTGTCTACCATTTGCATGTTGGTGTTATTTTGGCTACCTCCTGCTGGTGCAGCTTCATACAGCACACAGATGGAGCCATCCTCTCCAATACGGTAGGACACTTCATACGGGTCAACCCATAGAGTGAGTTCGCTGGGAAGAAGCTGGAACAGTTCCTGACTGCTCAATCCAATCCGCTGTGCTGCCTGTCCAATGAGAGGATCCATTTTATGGTTGATTCGGATACATCGGTAACCTGATCCCTTGCATGGCTTTTCTGGGAACCAGTGGTGTTTATAATGTTCTATAAAATAAAAAAAATAAAAAAAGATTATCCTCCTTAACTCTGTGCTCAAAAAGACATACAGTGATCATTGTTCTCTCGCAAATTTCACACCTCGAGATGTTGAAAAGCTTATTATTTTAGCATCAAGTGACTCGAAAAACCATTATAGCCTTTATTTTTGCTGAGGATTTGCAGAAGTGCAGCGTCCCTTGGGAAGTACTCATGTACAAAGTTACTGTTTCATGCTACCATATACAGAGAACAACATCTGCCATCTGAAAGGAGTGAAGTGCAACTTCCTGGCATTCGCAGAAACAAATACAAAAATACAGACGCGATTACATACATAGCAGAAAAACTCAAGGGCTTCAAAACTGCATGAACCAAGAAGGCAAAAAGCACCTTTCCAGCATCCTCTTGAGATCACACCCATGCTTAGTTCCTCACATTCTAAGAGCACCCAAAAATAACTAGGGAAGGAGCTGGGCAGCATTTACCGACTGACTCAAGCTGTATTTCACCACTGCTCTTCCCAGCCTGTTTTCCAAGACGAGATACCAATGACTTCACTTACCTTAGGAGTTTTATCCCACCCAAAACCCTATCGGTCTGAGGCTACTTGTAGCCACCATTAAGCACACTGGGACACGGGCTCGGGATTACAAAACCTGCAGGGCAGCGAAGAAACCCCTCGGTCGGTATTCGATCCTAACCGGGGTTTGTCGGGTGGCTATGAGATGTTTCCAGAAGAAAGGGGAATCGAAACTCATCGTCCACCGCTGAATTTTACTTGACCACAAACAAAAAAATTTTAAAAAAAGCAACTTTGGAGCATTTTTCCTTCCGGAAACCGGGCGGTTTGAGCCCTGCGAGCAGAGCCCAAGTCTGGGCTGCTCCGAAAGCTTTGTCTACGAAGCCGAGACGAGGGGGGGGGGGCTGCCTGCACGACGCCCGAGCCCCTTTTGTTTACAGCCCTCTCCTGCCTCCCCCCACCCGCCGGGGGCCTGCTCGGCACCGGGGGCGAGGAGGGGGGTCCCGGGAATGGGACCACGGCAGCTCCAGCCCCTCGGAGGGGCTGTTTTTCCCCTTTTTTTCCACACACACCCCCGTTCTCCGGCCGGCCGCGGACGGAGGTGCCACCTGCGGCCCCGACGGCCCGGGGCTGGGGGGGGGA
>NW_010972587.1:12107748-12108397 GCF_000737465.1 Haliaeetus leucocephalus
CCCCCCGCCCCCACGGTCGCGGGGCGGGGGGGGGGTAACCCCCCGTCCGCGGCACGGCGGCTGGCTCCCCGGCTCGGCTCACCTGCCAGCAGCTCCTGCAGGCTCTGACTGAAGGTCTGCAGCTGCCGCTCGTTCATCAGCCCCTTGGTCCGCAAGAACTTGGAGATGAAGCCCACGGCCGCGGCGATCTCGCGTATCATGCTGGCCCGGGTGTACAGGGCGGGATGCATGGAGGCGGCGGCGGGCGGCAGCCAGCTCTCCCCCCGGGGGCGGCCGGCGTTGGGACGGGACGGGGGGGCGAGGGGCAGGGGGGGCGAGCAGGGGTTCGGAGCGGTTCTAACTGGGAGAGGAGCGGGCGGCGGAGCCCAGATCACATCCCGGGGGCGGCAGCCTCCGCCTCCTCTTCCTGCGGCAGGGGGGAGGCCGCGGCAGCGCACCCCGCATCTCCTGCTGCGAGGGGCGAAGGGAGCTGCCCGCCGACCGCTCCATCTTATAGCCGCCGACGGGCGGAAATGGCGTCAGGGCGACGGAGGAGGGAGACGAGAGGGAGGGGGGGGGAGGGGTGGGGGAGGGGGGCCCCGCCCCCGCCAATCGGGCGATCGCACCATGGTGATGGGCGGTGGAGGGGGCGGGGCCGGCTGAGCGGGGG